>NC_084571.2:32487500-32510000 GCF_033978685.3 Nerophis lumbriciformis | reverse complement strand
GAATAGCGGCCGGGTGCGGTGGAGCTGACACGCACCTTCATCACATGGCTTAAGGAGGCCCAGGTGATGAATGGACCGCGGGCCTCGCCTCCCCGTCTTCTTCTGACACCGCCGCTGTAATCTGTTACCGCCATTAACTGGCAGACAAGGCAAGACACACCTTGTCGACTCCCGACCGTCCCGCCATCCCGACACGTGTCGGTCGGCACGTGTCGACCGCCACTTGCCTTTTAACGGGTTCACATCCAGTTTAATTCCAGCTACTTTACAGCTAAATGTACAGACAGTTGCTATGACAACCTTGTAAGTCTGCGGGAACTTGGAGCTGAATTAACATCACTCACACAGAACACTTGGCAGACCAACACTTTCTTTCACACCGCTTGTGAGAGGGCTTATTGTCTCAGTAATGACACATCTAAGCTGTTTAGTCCATTTCATAGTAGTAAATCAAAGGTACAATGCAGTATTTATTGATCTTATCTAGTAAATTTGAAACATAAGCATGGACGCCCCTGCTTATTTCGGCAAAACGATGTCAAGCCACGTGTTACAACAGCGTGGCTTCGTAGTAAAAGAGTGCGGGTACTAGACTGGCCTGCCTGTAGTCCAGTTTGAAAAAGTATAGATACATGTTGTGTAAAGAATCAATATAGCAAAGTTTAAAGTTTGCGAAACCTTTAATCTTATTGTGAAAAAAAATAGACAAACGTGCAGACCCATAAAAAAAATCTGAATAGCAATAATTTTTCATCACAATTCCAAATCAATTCATAATTTTCCCAAATCGAGTTTAAAAAAACAGGGACAAATAAATATTGTTTTTATCTATTTTTAAAAATATGCGTTAGGTCAGGAAAAAACATATTTGGTCAAGGTTTCTGTGGTTTATCCGTTATGCAGTGCTCAATACCGGGTTAGGTCAGGAAAAAACACAGAGGCTATTTCATCCCTACAAGCCTGAAACATGAAATTGTCTCTTTGTTTGAATTTGATGCCGGCAACACGTTTAAAAAAAAAAAAAAGCTGGCACGTGTGGCAGAAAAGACTGAGAAAGTTGAGGAATGCTCAGGCTAATTGGGAACAGGTGGTTGCCATGATTGGGTATAAAATCAGCTTTTTGAAAAAAATAGGAAAAAAATAGGGAAAAACACATAGGCTATTGCATCCCTTCAAGCCTGTTTCAGGCTTTTAGGGATGAAATAGCCTGTTTTTGTATGTATATACGTATATATGTGTGTGTGTATATATATATATATACATAAAAATAAAAATCCCCTGAAGAGCAGCAAAACCTGCGAAACTGGCTTGTCGGGATGAAACAGCCTATGTTTTTTTCTTGACCTAACGTATATTCCGTTCTACCCCGGTATTGAGCACTGTATGACGGATAAACCACAGAAACCTCAACTATATTTAAAAAATATATGTTTTTAGGCCATCCCCATGTAACATTGCAGGCATCAAATTTCAAATGAGCTAATATTTGCAAAAAATAACAAAGTTTCTCAGTTCGAACATTAAATATCTTGTCAATTGAATATAGGTTCAAAAGGATTTGCAAATCAATGTATTCTGTTTTTATTTACCATTTACACAATGTGCCAACTTCAATGTTTTTTTTTGTGTGTTTTTTTTGACAAATCAGACTAATTTAGTACATAAAAATGTACTGACTGTAAAAAGTGACAGACAATGCAGCAATACAAATATAAATGATTACTTTTAAGCAGGTAAAAATAACATTTATATCATGTGCTGTCATCTGTGTCAGTAAAATGTTCAAATTTCACCCTACAGGAGTTCCACTTCTAACTAGAGAAAACAACCCAAACGGCATTTTTGAGCAGTTTGGGTTGGTGTTCTGGCGAGACGTGCGCCCCATTGGGATTCATGCACCTCCTCCATGTGTATGAATCCAAGGAATGCGGAAATGTAATTCTGCAATGAAGGAATCCTTGCACTAAATAACATTAAATATTTGTATTGTCATCATTTAATACATGTTTCACACTTCAAACGATCAAATGTTTGATTTAGTAGGTTATGTTTTTTATTATCCAGCATGCCTTGGGCCACTTGATTTTCGACATCTTCACCTAACCTAATAAACCGTAAAATAATTAGTTTGCATTAGTAAATGCAAAAATATGGCGTTGATGAGTGGAACGATTGCAGACACGTGAAAAAAATATTTGTGCATATTACCGCATTCCTTGGATTGGTGCACATGGGCAGATGCAGGGGGGTGCATGAACCCCAACAGGGGGCATGTTTTGCCAGAACAATGTCTAACGTTAATTGGTATTTCCACACTCTTCTGGTGTTTCAAGGGGTGCTGAAAAAAAATCGATTCACATCTGAATCGCAAATCTTACTCATTCTGATTCTAAATCAATACACTCAATTTAAAAGATGTTTTTTTTTAGGCCGTCTCCACACGTATCCACTGTGTCAGCAACCAGGAGAAGCTTTTTTTTATTATTTCTATACCAAATGATATATTACGAGAATCAGTATGAATTGAAAATCGTGTTCTATCGAGAATTAATTCTGATTTAAAATTAATTAATTAATAAATCAATAAGAATAATTAATTCAATAAATATATAAAGCAAACAGATGTAAAAAAAAAATAAAAATAAATGTAAACGACAAAAAATAAAACTAAACATACATAAATAAATACATTTAAGAAATTGTAAATCATCACCCCAAGAATCATAATCGAATCGAATTGTTGTAAGATTTGTTGTATTTTCTTAGTACCTGTATTATGATTTTCCAATCATATGAATAAATAAATATATATATTGTTTTAAAAACTCTAGGCTTAGGTCAGGCTGATTAGAAAAATAAGTACTAACTAATACTGTATAAGAAGAGACTCAAACATAAGTGACGGAAAATAAATAGAAAAAAAATAGACTACATTTATAATGAATATGTTTAACTAAACTGTCAATTAAATTCAAGTGAAAATGAAAAAAAATACATAAAAAAAAAAAATTCATATCCCTAGCGTTTTACAATGTCTTCACTTTCCTTTTCTTTGACGCACTGCCATCAGAAGAGTCTGCCTCACGCTCCACTGATGAAAAATAAGTTACCTAAAAAGAAGAAAAAGTGATTATTTTGTTATAATGAACATTTATGGGAGTGTGCATGTAACCACGAAACGTCAGATCACAAGGACCGCTATTTTTCTTTTATGTCGTTTATTGTATTTCATTTTAAATGTATTTTTTATGAACGTTACATAATCACAGCGAGGCGTTGGTCTTAGGAGCGTGTGAGAGTAGACGCGATGCATTACTTCACTTTTAGCGTTATCTCACCTTCTGTTCGAGAAGCCGCCTTTCAATAATCCGAGAAGAGGATTAAAATCTGATAGCGCTTTATTTAAGTGCTTTATCCGCTGTCTTAATGGACCTGCTGAGATCATATCCGATACTCCAATATTATTATTGCCAATGGGTCAAGGAGATATTTAACGTTTAAAAAAAAAAAAAGATATCTCATTGTGACAGGGAGCTTTTATTGTGAAACACATTTTTTTTAACTGGGTTAACATTTGTAACAGTGTGTAAAAAAAAAAGTGCAATTAGCTGTTCATAGTAGTAGAGGTACAATAATTGACTGTGGGTATTAATTCAAAAAGTACTTTATTGATGTTCACAATTTAATAAATGGTCACCACACTCAACACTAATTTAGGTCACGGTGCAAACAAAAATAAACACCAAAACATGTAACTTGTTAGTAAAACACACACGGACAAATGCTACGACTACAGGGGGACAATAAACAACAACGTAACTTAGTGATGAACACGTAATTTCAACACTAACTGTATTTATAAAAAGGTGTTGCAAGGCATGCTGGGAAGCGGATGATTCTCCAAGCGATGATACGATGATAAAGCATCAGCTAGTTATTTTTTTGTTATACATTTGACGATATTTTTATTGCATAGAGGTTTGAAAGAAAATTTTTGATAAAATAATAGAAAAATATATAAAATACAAAAATATATATAATGAAACATAAATGAACAAATATCTATTATTAATTTTTATCATTATTTTTTTTAAAGTATTCGTTATTATTATTAATTTCGCTACCAATTTTATCAATAATAAAGTAATATTTAGTGAATGTTTTACAATTCTATTTTCTTCAATGCATTTTTGGAAATTTGTATTACATACTTTAGATAGTTTAACAGTAATAACTGAAAAAGTAAACGAATAAAAATATTAAAGTAAAAAAACAAAAAAAACAACAACAACTATATATATATGTATATATATATATATATATATATATATATATATATATATATATATATATATATATATATATATATATATATATATATATATATACATATAAATCAAATTATTCAAATTATTAATATTACTGTCATTATTATTATTATTATTATTATTATTATTATTATTATCATCATCATTTGTATTATTATTGTTATGAATAATTATAATAGTGTTAATATTACAAATGTCCATTTATGGACATTTTATTATGTAGAAGGTTCAACACACTGAAAAAAACTGAAAAATAAAAACAAAAATATGGATGAAATTATGAATTATGAAATGCATTTGAAATATTATTTATAATTTTTAGCAGTACTATCATAATATTGAAGTAGAATTTTTAATTCGTAAAGGAAGGATAGATAAAAATTTAAATTATAAAATGAAGTAAATATTATATAATAAATATTATGTATCATAAGTATTTATTATTATTAATTTCACTACTAATTTGATCAATTATAAAGTATTATTTTGTAAATGTTTAACAATTCAATTTTTTTCAATGCATTTTTGGAAATTTGTATTACATACTTTAGATCGTTTCACAGTAATAACTGAAAAAGTAAACGCATAAATAGAGTAAAGTAAAAACATATATATATATATATATATAATGATCAAATAATTCAAATTATTATTATTATTATTATTATTATTATTATTATTATTATTATTATTATTATTGTTAAAAATCATTATAATAATATTACTATTACAAATGTCCATTTATGGACATTTTATAATGCAGAAGGTTCAACAAACTGGAAAAAATAAAAATAACAAAAACAAAAATATGGATGACATTATGAATTATGAAATGCATTCTAAATATGATTTATAATTTTTAACAGTAGTATCATAATAATAAATTAATATTTTTAATTTGTGAAGGAAGGATAGATAAAAATATAAATTATAACATGAATCAAATAGTGTATAATAAATATTATGTATCATTATTTTTATAATTTCTTTATTATTAAGTTTGACAAAAAATAAGATGTATGCTATAATACCAATATATGTTAAATAGGTTGTTATGGTTATACAAGCATATTGCTTACTTTTTTGTTAACATTATTATTGTTATGCTTTTTACTATATATACAGTGGGGCAAAAAAGTATTTAGTCAGCCACCGATTGTGCAAGTTCTCCCACTTAAAATGATGACAGAGGTCTGTAATTTTCATCATAGGTACACTTCAACTGTGAGAGACAGAATGTGAAAAAAAAATCCAGGAATTCACATTGTAGAAATTTTAAAGAATTTATTTGTAAATTATGGTGGAAAATAAGTATTTGGTCACTTCAAACAAGGAAGATCTCTGGCTCTCACAGACCTGTAACTTCTTCTTTAAGAAGCTCTTCTGTCCTCCACTTGTTACCTGTATTAATGGCACCTGTTTGAACTCGCTATCTGTATAAAAGACACCTGTCCACAGCCTCAAACAGTCAGACTCCAAACTCCACTATGGCAAGACCAAAGAGCTGTCAAAGGACACCAGGAAAAGAATTGTAGACCTGCGCCAGACTGTGAAGAGTGAATCTACAATAGGCAAGCAGCTTGGTGTGAAAAAAAACAACTGTGGGAGCAACTATCAGAAAATGGAAGACATACAAGACCACTGATAATCTCCCTCGATCTGGGGCTCCACGCAAGATCTCATCCCGTGGGGTCAAAATGATTATGAGAACGGTGAGCAAAAATCCCAGAACCACACGGGGGGACCTGGTGAATGACCTGCAGAGAGCTGGGACCAAAGAAACAAAGGTTACCATCAGTAACACACTACGCCGACAGGGAATCAAATCCTGCCGTGCCAGACGTGTCCCCCCTGCTTAAGCCAGGCCCGTCTGAAGTTTGCCAGAGAGCACATGGATGATACAGCAGAGGATTGGGAGAATGTCATGTGGTCAGATGAAACCAAAATAGAACTTTTTGGTATAAACTCAACTCCTCGTGTTTTGAGGAAGAAGAATACTGAGTTGCATCCCAAGAACACCATACCTACTGTGAAGCATGGGGGTGGAAACATCATGCTTTGGGGCTGTTTTTCTGCTAAGGGGACAGGCCGACTGATCCGTGTTAAGGAAAGAATGAACGGGGCCATGTATCGTGAGATTTTGAGCCAAAACCTCCTTCCATCAGTGAGAGCTTTGAAGATGAAACGTGGCTGGGTCTTCCAGCATGACAATGATCCCAAACACACCGCCCGGGCAACGAAGGAGTGGCTCCGTAAGAAGCATTTGAAAGTCCTGGAGTGGCCTAGCCAGTCTCCAGACCTCAACCCCATAGAAAATCTGGGGAGGGAGTTGAAAGTCCGTGTTGCTCGGCAACAGCCCCAAAACATCACTGCTCTCGGGAAGATCTGCATGGAGGAATGGGCCAAAATACCAGCTACTGTGTGTGCAAACCTGGTAAAGACCTATAGTAATCGTTTGACCTCTGTTATTGCCAACAAAGGTTATATTACAAAGTATTGAGTTGAATTTTTGTTATTGACCAAATACTTATTTTCCACCATAATTTACAAATAAATTCTTTAAAAATCCTACAATGTGAATTCCTGGATTTTTTTTCCACATTCTGTCTCTCACAGTTGAAGTGTACCTATGATGAAAATTACATAATTTTAAGTGGGAGAACTTGCACAATTGGTGGCTGGCTAAATACTTTTTTGCCCCACTGTATATATATATATATATATATATGTATATATATATATATATATATATATATATATATATATATATATATATATATATATACCAGTACCAGGCAGTACTAGTGTAGTAGTGTAGTGTAGTGTAGTGTAGGCTTGTCAGGTTCAAACACTGATGACATCTATTAAACAGACGAGAAGCAAGGAATCATGCAGAGGCAGAGTTAAATTTTGCTCAATTGAGGAAAGAAGTTTTTTGGGCTGTATTCTAGTTACAGATCCAAACTACGCTTTAAAGTCTAGCTCACGTGCTTCCTCTATTTATTTGGGAGGTCCCTGGTTACATCACTGAAGCTGTTGCTGAGGGAAGGGGGTAATCTCGACAGCTCCAGTTAGACACAATATATGATCATACAAAAATGCAAATGTGCAGACAGTCGTGACATCGCCTGGTCTCTGCTCTGTCTGCGTCACGGTACTCGATGTTCGGCCTTGGCAGTCATCAGGCTGCTTCTGGAAACAAACACTGATACGAGACTGGCTTGCAATCTTTTGGATTGCCAGCTTTGCACAGACAAAGAAAAATAAAATTTCAGCACAATTGATAATAACTACAGCAACAGCCCTTAAGCATAAGAGTTGTGTGATAATATACACATAATTATTCTAACAAGGCTATATGACATGAGGTCCTATAAAAGTTTTGATTGGCGATTTTAAACAAGGAATAATAATTCAACAAGTGTTAAACGTGTTAAATGTACTGCATCATATGGGGATGTGTTGGCAATATTTTTGTCTGGCCAATGCAACTAAATATTAGAAACATGTGTACACACAAACAATAGTGTTATCTGGCTGATTGTGGCCGGCGCTCACGTTTTGGTAAAGGCACTGACAATGCAATTTGTGGCTCCAAATCACACTTTGATTGTCATGCGGCTGCAGAGACAACAAGTCACGACGACCCGTCCCTGCATCAAATTATGACAACGCTCAAGTATTCGATAAATTGAGCTGCGGCGTCCCCGTCGTAATTATACAACTCTGCACACACAAACAGCTGCTGTACTCATCCAAGGGTCTGGGAGGGGGGTCAAGCTTATCCCCAAAGCCTCCAGACAGAGGAAGTCAATCACAGTGAGGAGGTGCGGCAGTGATGGGTTACAGAGGCGACTACCGGCGTTTATCTACGCATGCACACGTAATTAACCTGAGAGTCAACTTGTGTTATGGAGCTGCTTTACTTCACGCCATCAATTTCAGCTTAATGTAAGCTCATGTAAACCAAAGTGTGTCAATGCCTCACTGGGGCTGTTTCATATTAGAAGCGGTGCCCCATTTCCCCCGTTGAAAATGCATTATATATATATATATATATATATATATATATATATATATATATATATATATATATGTATTCGTTAGGTCAGGAAAAAATACAGAGGCTATTTCATCCCTACAAGCCTGGGAAACCTGGGAAACAGGCTTGTCGGGATGAAATGGCCTCTGTGTTTTTTCCTGACCTAACGTATATTCCGATCTACCCTGGTATTGAGCACTGTATAACGGATAAACCACAGAAATCTCGACCAAATATATATGTATGTATATGTGTGTGTATATATAAAAATATGTATAAGTGTGTGTGTGTATATATATTGAATTATATGTGTATATATATGTATATCCGTACATGTGTGTATATATATATAAATATGTATAAGTGTGTGTACATATATTGAATTATATGTGTATATATATGTATATACGTACATGTGTGTGTATATATATATATATATATATACATACATGTGTGTGTATATATATATATATATATATATATATATATATATATATATGTACATGTGTGTGTATATATATATATTAAATATATATATATATATATACATGTATGTATAAGTATAGTATGTGTATATATACATATATATATATATATATATACATATATATATATATATATATATATATACATATATATATATATATATATATATATATATATATATATATATATATATATATATATATATATATATATATATATATATATATATATATATATATATATGTATATATTTAAGTTAAAGTACCAATGATTGTCACACACACACTAGGTGTGGGCATTATATGTGTATATACGTGTATATGTATGTATATGTATATATATGTATATATATATATATATATATATATATATATATATATATAAATTTGTATATATGTATATATATAAATATATATATATATGTGTATATGTATATATATGTATGTGTGTATATATATATATATATATATATATATATATATATATATATATATATATGTATATGTGTGTGCATATATATGTGTGTATATGTATGTATATATATGTGTGCATATGTATATATATGTATATATATAGAAATATGTGTATATATATATATATATATATATATATATATATATATATATGTGTGTGTGTGTGTGTGTACAAGTGTCTGTTTTCTCAGTATTTGTATTATGATTTCCTTATCAAATGAACAAATACATATTATTTAAAAAAAAAAAATTTTAATTATTGAAATAAAAAATAAATAAACACAAATAAATAAAACCAATATAAAATAATAAAGTAAACATAAAACATTTGAAAAATAATTAAATTATTGATTAATTTATCAATGAAAAATAAAAAATCATTAACCGAAGAATCACAATTGAAATGAATGTTGAGTTAAAAGATTCCTATCTCTATCATTCATCCATCTCGACTGGTTGTATAAAGAATGGACTTAACAGTTTTTTTACAGGTAAGTAAATAAATATAGTCAAGTTCTCCATAGTAATCCAAATCTGGCAAGTCAGACTAATCCTGACAAGACAAAAAGAGCATTAAAAATGAATATCACACACTCTTGTCGTCCGTAATTGGAAATTGATTTGGAAGCATTCAAGCACAGTGGCTCCATATTGGCGAGCGCCAATGAACACGGAGCGCTAACGGCTCCAAATCACCACGACCAGCGAGTTAACCCACGCAGGAAAAGACACGTTGTTGCCGGGGCCGACAGTAAAAGAGTGATGGGCTCTGAGGCGTCTTGTTTTTATGTCACACATAAAGATGACGAGGCCGTGTGTGTCCACTGGCCATGTGGAAACACTGATAAAGGCCGCGGAATCGATACCATCCCTCCCGCTGCTTTATGATCTCCGCGCCGAGTGCTTATGCAGCATCTGGCCTCTGACCCGCCACACTTTCTCCCGAGGAGTTTTTCCTCGGAGCACGCAAACGCCCCGCGGGCCTCCTGTCTCCGGCTAGCAGGGGGTCACTCAAATATCATTCGCTCGTATCCCCCTCAACCACTTTTGGCTCGCTCCAATCGATGCCAGTCAAAGTGCAGCGGTCTGACCCCTGAGGGACTCCACAACCCTGCAGACTGTCGAGCTGTCGCCAGGTGAAAGGTCGTTCGTTTTTAGGCGAGTGGAGTCCCGCCGAGAGGAAAGACTTATCAGAGAGTAGCTTCGAAGAGCGCCGCCCTGCTGGTGAAATGGTCTAATGGAGGATCAAAATTAAATGAATACATCTTTAAATTATTAATTAAATGTGTCATTAATTAATTAAAATAAAGACATGAATGTGTTATTAAATGTGTCCTGAATTTACTTAATATAATATTACATTTATTTAATAATTTAACTAGTTCATGGTTTAATTGATTATTGATTTTTTTAATGATTCAATTAATTATTTCATGTTTGATTATTTATTATTTATTTCAACTGCTTTATTTACTGTATATTTTTTAAATATCAAAAAACAAATATAAATGTGCCGCCCTGCTGGTGAAACGGTCTAATGAAGGATCGCATGTAAACTTGAATGGAGGGTCAAAATTAAATGAATACATCTTTAAATTATTAATAGAATGTATCATTAATTCATTGTAATAAAAATAAAGACATGAATGTGTTATTAAATGTGTCATGAATTTACTTAATATAATATTACATGTATTTAATAATTTAACTGGTTCATGGTTTAATTGATTATTGGTTTTTTTAATGATTCAATTAATTATTTCATGTTTGATTATTTATTTCAGCTGCTTTATTTACTGTATATTTTTTAAAATATCAAAAAACAAATGGGGCTTCACGGTGGCAGAGGGGTTAGTGCATCTGCCTCACAATACGAAGGTCCTGAGTAGTCTTGGGTTCAATCCCGGGCTCGGGATCTTTCTGTGTGGAGTTTGCATGTCCTCCCCGTGACTGCGTGGGTTCCCTCCGGGTACTCCGGCTTCTTCCCACTTCCAAAGACATGCACCTGGGTATAAGTTGATTGGCAACACTAAATTGGCCCTAGTGTGTGGATGTGAGTGTGAATGTTGTCTGTCTATCTGTGTTGGCCCTGCGATGAGGTGGCGACTTGTCCAGGGTGTACCCCGCCTTCCGCCCGATTGTAGCTGAGATAGGCTCCAGCGCCCCCCGCGACCCCAAAGGGAATAAGCGGTAGAAAATGGATGGATGGATGGATGGATGGAAAAAACAAATGTATAAGTGTGCCGCCCTGCTGGTGAAACGGTCTAATGAAGGATCGCATGTAAACTTGAATGGAGGGTCAAAATTAAATGAACACATCTTTAAATGATTAATTAAATGTGTCAGTAATTAATTAAAATTTAAAAAAAATAAAGACATGAATGCGTTATTAAATGTGTCATGAATGTACTTAATATAATATTACATGTATTTAATAATTTAATTAGTTAATGGTTTGATTGATTATTGATTTTTTAATGATTCAATTAAGTATTTCATGTTTGATTATTTATTCCAGCTGCTTTATTTACTGTACATGTTTAAATATCAACAACAAAAAAATGTATAAAAACAAATAAAATAAGTGTACATTTTCAAATGTAATTTTACTAGAAACTAGAGATATTCAAACTGGAGGTGTCCAATAATGGCTTTTTTGCCAATATCCGATTTTCCGATATTGTCCAACTCTTAATTCCCGATTCCGATATCAACCGATACCGATATATACAGTCGTGAAATTAACACATTATTATGCCTAATTTGGTTTTGATGCCCCGCTGGATGCATTAAACAATGTTTTCCAAAATAAATCAACTCAAGTTATGGAAAAAAATGCCAACATGGCACTGCCATATTTATTATTGATGTCACAAAGTGCTTTTTTTTTTTAACATGCCTCAAAACAGCAGCTTGGAATTTGCACATACATTATATAGAAACTAGTAATTAATGAAAATTAGTAAAATGAACTGTTAAAGGTTAGTACAATTAGTGGACCAGCAGCATGCACAATCATGTGTGCTTACAGACTGTATCCCTTGCAGACTGTATTGATATATATTGATATATAATGTAGGAACCTACCAGAATATTAATAACAGAAAGAAACAATCCTTTTGTGTGAATGAGTGAAAATGGGGGAGGGAGGTTTTTTGGGTTGGTACACTAATTGTAAGTGTATCTTGTGTTTTTTATGTTGATTTAATAAAAATTAAAAAAAAGAACGATACCGATAATTTCTGATATTACATTTTAAAGCATTTATTGGCCGATAACATTATCGGACATCTCTAATTTTACATTTTGATGTGCTTGAAGACTGAGTTACTGCCGAGCAATTATTTTAAAGACAAATTAAAAATTATCAGGAAAAACAAAATGCATGCTATTAGCATAATAAAATGCTAACATTGGCATTCTGACAAAAAAAATAGCATAATTACATGATATCAAGTATCAAAATCCATAATTTTTAGGTTTAAACATAGAAAATTTGCTAAAATGCTGGCAATAAACATTAGCATTTTTATGTTTGCATGCTTACATGGTAACAGCATACTTGCAAAATATTGCCAACTATCAATATCCATGTTTTTTAAGGTTTAAATGGTTCAAATGTGTTAAAATTATAGCATTACCAATAAAATGTTAACAGTTTGAATTTTATTTACTGCATGCCCTGAATGCACTGAACATTTGAACGTTAGGATGGTTTAAATCGGTTTAGAAATGAGTCAAAACTGGCTCGTTTGGAACCAGGCAAAATTGTTACATTTCGATGCGTGTTTGGCAGCAGGCAAGTGCACAACATTTTTTTTTATACGCAAGTAATATAAATAAAATGCTAATTGTTCGCATTTCATTTGGATCCCGGATGCAGAGGCAGCAGGCAAGTGCACAAAATTGTGTTTTATATGCAAGTAATATAAATAAAATGCTAATTGTTCGCATTTTATTTGGACCCCGGGATGCAGAGGCAGCAGTCAAGTGCACGATTTTTTTTTTTTATATGCAAGTAATATGTATAAAATGCTAATTGTTCGCATTTTATTTATTGCATGCCCTGAATGCACTGAACATTTTAACGTTGGAACGATTTAAATGGGTTTAGAAAAAAACCTGTCTCATTTGGAACCAGGCAAATTTGTTACATTCTGATGCGTGTTTGGACCCTGGGATGCAGAGACAGCAGGCAAGTGCACGAAATAAGCCCTTTTAATTAGAGAAAACGCGGATAACACAAAAACAAAGATGTGCAAACGCGTGTCTTTTTGTCAGCATATTTGCAAAATTGTGCCGACGATAAATATCCATGTTTTTTTAGGTTTAAATGGTTACAATATATTAAAATGCTTGCATTAAACCTTCTCATGTTAACATTAGCATGCTAGCACCTGACCAAATAGGAGGAAATACCAAAAGTGCCAAGGCAGTTCTATAATGTTCACACACCATGCCATGTGAATATTTGTTTTTATATGCAAGTAAAATAAACAAAATGCTAATAGTTAGCATTTTATTTATTGCATGCCCTGAATGCACTGGACATTTTAACGTTGGAACGGTTTAAATGGGTTTAGAAATGAGGAAAAACTGGCTTGTTTGGAACCAGGCAAAATTGTTCCATTCCGATGCATGTTTGGATCCCGGGATACAGAGACAGCAGGCAAGTGCACGAAGTAAGCCCTTTTTATTGCAGAAAACGCGGATAACACGAAAACAAAGATGTGCAAACATGTGTGTTTTTGTTAGCATACCTGCAAAATTGTGCCAACTATCAGTATCCATGTTTTTTTTTTAGGTTTAAATGGTTACAATGTTACATTCTGATGCATGTTTGGACCCCAGGATGCAGAGGCAGCAGGCAAGTGCACGGAATAAGGCCTTTTTATTAGAGAAAACACGGACATGTCAAAAAAAATAGGATCATTTGAATCTCCTGCAACGCAGCGTTGGCATTATTTTGGGGTGTACTAGACTATTTTGGCGCCTCGTGCTACGGACGTGGCCTTCAGTGCGACCGCCAGGCAGCCGAGGCGGCGACTGATTTACGTGCTGCAACTTTGGAGCCCAGGCAGGTTGTTAAATCTCGGTCCGTCTTAATCTTTTATGCTCTGACGTCTCTGAAGTCTTCCAGGAGCCTTGTTTTATTTATCCTTGTTGACCCACAGTGGACACGCTCCACCGCCCTAATTGGGCCCCTCGTTCCCCAGCACCTACGCTCTTTTAGACAGCTGTGCTGATGCGGTGCCGCTCGCCCGCTCTGTGGGACTCTTTATGCAAATGAGGTCGGCGGCCATGTTTTTTTTTTGTTTGTTTCAACTTCCCTGTCTTGCCATAAACTCACTATCTTCCAATTCATCCCCGCACTTGTTATCATCTCACATCCCGCCTTCCCCTCAGCCAAAGGCATGAATCACAGGACAAATTGAGGCGAGCGCTCCTCCTCCTCCTCCTCCCCTCGACCCAAACAGCCTCGTCTTTATTTAACGTCCGCACCGCACGCTTAAATTTGATCTCGGATGTGAAGCGATGGAGACTTTTGCCTGTGTTGACATCATAAAGCCGAGCAAGATTAAAAGCTCTGCTGTGCTCATCTGTCACCTGTGGAGAGAGGCTTCTATTGGAGGCCTGTTTAGATACCACCCTCTGCTGGACGCCAACAGTATTGCAGTAAAAAAATAAAAAATAAATGTTTATATATATAAGTCAGCGCTGTCTGCAGGAGCAAAGGTCACCGCCTCTGTCCATGGTGCTGAGGACAGAGCACCATCAGACGGGGGGGCATGTCAGTGCTGACGGCGAGACACAGCTGGCAGGTGATTAGATTTCACAGGTGGTACGTGTTAATCTAATCGTCTGTTGTCTTTAACAGTAAGCGGCCGGGAGCAAGAGGGAAGAGAGGATACGGACGTGACTGAAAAGTCACGTTCTACTGGAGAGGAAACTTTTGTGAAAACATTATCATTAAAACCTGCACGCTTGGCTCCTGTGCCGTGTCTGACAGTGGGAATGCATATATATATATATATATATATATATATATATATATATATATATATATATATATATATATATATATATATATACATTTTTACTGAAAAATGAAACAATACACCAGGGGTGTCAAACTCGTTTTCATTGAGGGCCACATCGCAGTTATGGTTGCCCTCATTGGGTGAGTAATATATGAATGTACGAACCCCAAAACCAGTGAAGTTGGCACGTTGTGTAAATAGTAAATATAAACAGAATACAATGATTTGCAAATCCATTTCAACTTATATTCAATTGAATAGACTGCAAAGACAAGATACTTAACGTCCGAACTGGACAACGTTGTTATTTTTTGGCAAATATTAGCTCATTTGGAATTTGATGCCTGCAATATGGTTCAAAAAAGCTGGCACAGGTAGCAAAAAATACTGAGAAGGTTGAGGTATGCTCATCAAACACTTATTTGGATCATCCCACAGGTGAACAGGCTAATTGGGAACAGGTGGGTGCCATGATTGGGTATAAAAGCAGCTTCCATGAAATGCTCAGTCATTCACAAACAAGGATGGGGCGAGGGTCGCCACTTTATGAACAAATGCGAGAGCAAATTGTCGAACAGTTTAAGAACAACATTTCTCAACGAGCTATTGCAAGGAATTTAGGGATTTCACCATCTACGGTCCGTAATATCAAAAGGTTCAGAGAATCTATAGAAATCACTGCACGTAAGCGATAATATTATGGACCTTCGACTTGACTCCATCAAAAAGAGACATCAGTGTGTAAAGGATATCACCACATGGGCTCAGGACACACTTCAGAAAACCACTGTCAGTAACTACAGTTGGTCGCTACATCTGTAAGTGCAAGTTAAAACTCCACTATGCAAAGTGAAAGCCATTTTATCAACAACACCCAGAAACGCCGCAAGCTTCGCTGGGCCCGAGCTCATATAAGATGGACTGATGCAAAAGTGGAAAAAGTGTTCTGTGGTCTGACGAGTCCACATTTCAAATAGTTTTTGGAAACTGTGGACGTCGTGTCCTCCGGAACAAAGAGGAAAAGAACCATCCGGACTGTTATAGGCGCAAAGTTGAAAAGCCAGCATCTGTGATGGTATGGGGGTGTATTAGTGCCCAAGGCATGGGTAACTTACACATCTGTGAAGGCACCATTAATGCTGAAAGGTACATACAGGTTTTGGAGCAACACATGTTGCCATCCAAGCAACGTTATCATGGACGCCCCTGCTTATTTCAGCAAGACAATGCCAAGCCACGTGTTATAACAGCGTGGCTTCGTAGTAAAAGAGTGCCGGTACTAGACTGGCCTGCCTGTAGTTCAGACCTGTCTCCCATTGGAAATTATGAATTATGGCATTATGAAGCCTAAAATACCACAACAGAGACTGTTGAACAACTTAAGCTGTACATCAAGCAAGAATGGGAAATAATTCCACCTGAAAAGGTGGAATTCTGGAGGTTGACTGCTGCTATAAAGCGCTGCCAGCCGTCCATCACCCCAAAGGGGAATCAAGCGGTGGTGAAGGCGTGGGGTGGGGGTGTGGGTGTGTGTGGGGGTGTGTATATGCCCATTGTCTTGGGTGTGTTGATGTAGTGTCCATAGGCCTGGGGCCGTTCTGCATGCAAGCAAAAGTTCAACTCCAGGTGTCATTGGGGAGGGACAGAGGTCAAAAGCGTCCATCATTGAGGAGTCCTCGAGGGGATGTTTTCAGAACAGCCTGCTCCTGTTGTTGCATCAAGGCCATTCGAGGGAGTCAAATCGTAGATCAGGATTTTGTTTTTCCGCACACAGACATTACAATGGCTTGTCTGTTCTATTCCATGTCGGCCCTCACATCCAATTTTTCCCTTTCAACCAGCTTTTCCATGATGTGATCCATCTTGCGATTCAGTTCAGAAATCGCCCCAGTCGTTGAATCCCTGGTGCCCAAGGCATGCACTGCAAAAACTGAAATCTAAGTAAGATTAAATATCTCAAATAAGGGTGATATTTGCTTATTTTCTGTCTGATAAGATAATTCTTCTCACTAAGCAGATTTTATGTTAGAGTGTTTTACTTGTTTTAAGTGTTTTGGTCCTAAATGATCTCAGTAAGATATTACAGCTTGTTGCTGAGATTTAATGACCTATATTGAGTAAAACATGCTTGAAACTAGAATATCAACTATCGCAAAGCTGTGTCATCAACACTCACAAGTATAAAACTACTTTTTCAAAGTAATAATTTTTTACTTCAAGCATGAAAAAAACATCATGATGCCGAGCGCATATCATCATGTCAAGATAATGGCACTAGCATTTACTTCATTTAAGAATATTTTTCAACATATTGAGCAAAAATGTCTAATTTTTTTTTCTACCAAGAAAAGTGCACTTGTTATTAGTGAGAATATACTTATTTTAAGGTATTTTGGGGTTCATTGAGGTTAGCTAATTAGGGACCGCAATGTCCCTTTGGGACAGAGGACCCTATTGTATTTTGTGCGTTTTATTATTATTATTCCGCCGCCTCTTTGAGCTGTAATTTGACCCTCTTAACATGCTTCAAAACTCACCATATTTGACACACACATCAGAACTGGCAAAAATTGCCATCTAATAAAAAAATAAAAAAATTAAAAAAAAACTCAAAATTGCGCTCTAGCGCCCCCTACGAAAAAACATAGACAAAACTGCTTGTAACTTCCGGTAGGAATGTCATAGAGACATGAAACCTCTATGTCGGTCTGACTTAGACCTAGATTTCATACATTGACATCCTTCAGCAAAAATCAACAGGAAGTTGGCAATTCCCCCTTCAGTACAAAGGTTTACTAAAACAGTCACTTTTGCTTCTTTGAGCGTAATTTGACCCCCTTAACATGCTTCAAAACTCACCAAACTGTACACACACATCAGGACTGGCAAAAATTGCAATTTAATAAAAAAAACCCAACCCCAAAACTCAAAATTGCGCTTTAGCACCCCCTAGGAAGAAAACACAGACAAAACTGCTCCTAGGAAGAAAACACAGACAAAACTGCCTGTAACTTCCAGTAGGAATGTCGTAGAGACATGAAACAATAACCTCTATGTAGGTCTTATATAGACCTACATTTCAAAATTGACAACCCCCATCAAAAATCAACAGGAAGTTTGCAATTCCCCCTTCAGAACAAAAGTTTTGTAAAAACCGGTCACCTTTTTTCAAACATTATCTCCTCTGAGTGCGTTTGTCGTGTCGGCTTCAAACTAGCACAGGAGAGAGATTGGACGCTTCTGATTAAAAGTTGACCAAAGAGTTTTAATTACTGCTCCGGTTTGGATTTTATGTGCCGTCAAAGTCGGTCCCGTCCATCGCTGCTTGCAGCTTTAATTTTACTTGTTTTGGAAAGTCTTGACAAGCCGAATTTTCTTGTTCTATTGACAGATAATTTTGCTTGAATCAAGTATGTGACAATCATTGGTACTTTAACTTTAACTTAAAGTACCCCTAATTTTTGTATTTTTTTCCCTCTTTTTTGAACACTGACTTTTTGCAGTGTGGGTAACTTACACATCTGTGAAGGCACCATTAATGCTGAAAGGTACATACAGGTTTTGGAGCAACACATGTTGCCATCCAAGCAACGTTATCATGGACGCCCCTGCTTATTGCAGCAAGACAATGCCAAGCCACGCGTTCCAACAGTGTGGCTTCATAGTAAAAGATCTGTCTTGAGTTGAAAAGGATTTGCAACTCACTGTATTCTGTTTTTATTAACGAAGTACCCAAGGTGCCAACTTCACCGGTTTTGGGTTTTGTACAATTTCGTCGTCGCTGGGTAAAATGAGTCGGATATCTGAAGAGAAAAACGGCACCGGCACATTTTTTGTTTTGTTTTGTTGTTCCCTCCGAGTGTTGCAAATGAGCATCCGAAGGAGACGACACCATAAATGTTCAATTTATATTCCGTCGATCAGGCGGCCGGGCTGCACTCCTGCAGACGCCAAATGTAAATAAACGTGTTGAATTGTCTCAGCTTGCCAGATGGAAAAGGACGCAACGTCAGCTGTGCTTTTTCAACAGCAGCTGCTCGTAAAAAAATGTTTCGAAGAAAAGCTTTCTTTTTCTTTCTTTGATTTTTTTTAATCGAAGCATCAAAGTCCTTTTTTTTAATTTTTAGTGCGCAGCTTTCATGTGAGAGAGTTGAACACGTCGGCGGTATGAAGGGCGAGTGGGGTCACGTGACCACAATTCCCACAGTGCGCGCCCTCTTCATACTCCACGCGCTGGCCGTGACCTCTGACCTGCCCGCCGGCTGCTCTTTTTTGACATCTTTCCCTTCATTTTGTGCGTGACCCCGGCGCCCCGCGGGCATGACGTGACTGAGGATCGCAAACACAGAGTGGACTCGAGCCAAAACAAAATGACGACCACGATGTAGCCCACCGGACCTCTTTTGGACGGTTGTACTATGAATTTTAAAGAGCTGAGATTCTCCTTGTATGTAGCAGATATTGATTAGCAGACGTTCTACGTACAGTAACAATAGATAAAAGTCACCACGGTATCTTGTTGAGTATTAGTGTTGTCCCGATAGCAATATATTAGTACCGGTACCAAAATATATTGAGATACTTTTCGGTACTTTTCTAAATAAAGGGACCACAAAAAATGGCATTATTTTAACAACAAATCTTAGGATACATTAAACGTATGTGGAAAGGGAGTGTGATCATCGTGCTTGCAGGAGTAAAGGTCACCGCCTCTGTCCATGGTTCTGAAAACAGAGCGCCATCAGACAGGGGGCGTGGCATGTGCTGACGGCGAGACACAGCTGGCAGATGATTAGACTGCGCAGGTGGTACGCAGGGGCGCCGAAAAGGGGGGGTAAAGGAGACGGATTCTAGGGGCCCATGATGGAGGGGGGCCCAGAGAGGCCCCTAATGATGATGAAATTATAATACAGAAAAAATAATGACACTGTGTTGGGGGCCCTGTAAAGATTCTTTTCATGGGGCCCAAAATCCCTTGCGAAGCCCCTGGTGGTACGTGTTAATCTAATCATCTGTTGTCTTTAACAGTGAGCGGCCGGGTTTAGGAGGAAGAGGAGGATTGGAGCGACTGAAAAGTCAACACAAAAGTATCTATTGGAGAACTGTGAAAACATATTTACCAATATATTAGTACCGGTACCAAAATATATTGAGATACTTTTCGGTACTTTTCTAAATAAAGGGACCACAAAAAATGGCATTATTTTAACAACAAATCTTAGGATACATTAAACGTATGTGGAAAGGGAGTGTGATCAACGTGCTTGCAGGAGTAAAGGTCACCGCCTCTGTCCATGGTTCTGAAAACAGAGCGCCATCAGACAGGGGGCGTGGCATGTGCTGACGGCGAGACACAGCTGGCAGATGATTAGACTGCGCAGGTGGTACGTGTTAATCTAATCATCTGTTGTCTTTAACAGGGAGCGGCCGGGTTTAGGAGGAAGAGGAGGATTGGAGCGACTGAAAAGTCAACACAAAAGTATCTATTGGAGAACTGTGAAAACATATTAAAACCCTGTCAACTCTGCGCAACTGGCTTCCAGCGTGAATCTGTGAGACTGTAAGTAGACAAAGCTGACAATATGTTTATTATTGCAAGTTTGTCCTTAAATAAAATAGTGAACATACTAGTCAACTTGTCTTTTAGTAGTAAGTAAGCAAAATTATAAAGGACAAGATGTAAAAAAAAAATTGATTATTAATCTATTTGTTCATTTACTGTTAATATCTGATTATTTTCTGTTTTAACATGTTCTATCTACACTTCTGTTAAAATGTAATAATCACTTATTCTTCTGTTGTTTGGATACTTTACATTAGTTTTGGATGATACCACCTATTTGGGTATCAATCCGATACCAAGTCGGATCATACATTGGTCATATTCAAAGTCCTAATGTGTCCAGGGACATATTTCCTGAGTTTATTAACATATGAATTTTTTAAAAAACCAAAGAAAAAAAGAAAAAAATACAAAAATAAATAAATTAATTAATTAAAAAAAAAAAATATATATATATATATATATATATATATATATATATATGGGGGGGGGGCGTGGCCTGCGGGCCTGCCGCGGAACAGGGTGTGCCAGGACTGGCCTCGAAGACAGCGACGGGTGATTAGATAACAAGGCCCACCTGGGCCATCTACGCAAATGTTAAAATGTAATAATCACTTATTTTTCTGTTGTTTGATACTTTACATTAGTTTTGGATCATACCACAAATATAGGTATCGATCCGATACCAAGTATTTACAGGATCTTACATTGGTCATATTCAAAGTCCTCATGTGTCCAGGGACATATTTACTGAGTTTATAAACATAATATACGTTTAAAAAAAAAAAAAAAAGATGTTGTGATGCCATAGTAGTATCGACTAGATACGCTACTGTACTTAGTATCATTACAGTGGATGCTAGGTGTAGATCCACCAATGGCGTTTGTTTACATTGTGACGCCGGTGAGCTACGGTGTGTAGTGAAGCATGTTCAGCTATTCCTCGTCCTGCAGGGATGATACTTGTAAGAAACATACGTTATTTGTCGCCATGGAGACAGGGTTAGTGATTTAGAAGTAGCTAAAACACTGCAGACTGCGGATGGATTTTAGTCGCGAGCCGCTACTTGTTCATTTACTGTTATTATCTATATAACAAGGCCGACCTGGGCCATCTACACAAATGTTAAAATGTAATAATCACTTATTTTTCTGTTGTTTGATACTTTACATTAGTTTTGGATCATACCACAAATATGGGTATCGATCCGATACCAAGTAGTTACAGGATCATACATTGGTCATATTCAAAGTCCTCATGTGTCCAGGGACATATTTACTGAGTTTATAAACATAATATACTTTTTTTTTTAAACGAAAGAAGATATTGTGATGCCATAGTACTATCGACTAGATACGCTCCTGTACTTGGTATCATTACAGTGGATGTCTGGTGTAGATCCACCAATGGCATTTGTTTACATTGTGACGCCGGTGAGCTACGGTGTGTGGTGAAGCATGTTCAGCTATTCCTCGTCCTGCAGGGATGATACTTGTAAGAAACGTACTTTTTTCGCCGCCATGGAGACGAGGATTAGTGATTTAGAAGTAGCTAAAACACTGCCGA
>NC_084571.2:32470000-32482500 GCF_033978685.3 Nerophis lumbriciformis | reverse complement strand
GTTGTTGATAAACGGTTTTCGCCTTGCATAGGAGAGTTTTAACTTGCACTTACAGATGTAGCGACCAACTGTAGTTACTGAGAGTGGGTTTCTGAAGTGTTCCTGAGCCCATGTGGTGATATCCTTTACACACTAATGTCACTTGTTGATGCAGTACAGCCTGAGGGATCGAAGGTCACGGGCTTAGCTGCTTACGTGCAGTGATTTCTCCAGATTTTCTGAACCCTTTGATGATATTACGGACCGTAGATGGTGAAATCCCTAAATTCCTTGCAATAGCTGGTTGAGAAAGTTTTTTCTTAAACTGTTCAACAATTTGCTCACGCATTTGTTGACAAAGTGGTGACCCTCGCCCCATCCTTGTTTGTGAAGGACTGATCATTTCATGGAATCTACTTTTATACCCAATCATGGCACCCACCTGTTCCCAATTAGCCTGTTCACCTGTGGGATGTTCCAAATAAGTGTTTGATGAGCATTCCTCAACTTTATCAGTATTTATTGCCACCTTTCCCAACTTCTTTGTCATGTGTTGCTGGCATCAAATTCTAAAGTTAATGATTATTTGCAAAAAAAAAAAAAAAGTTTGTCAGTTTGAACATCAAATATGTTGTCTTTGTAGCATATTCAACTGAATTTGGGTTGAAAAGGATTTGCAAATCATTCTATATATTTACATCTAACACAATTTCCCAACTCATATGGAAACGGGGTTTGTAGTATTGCACATTCTGATGTGTACAATTACTTTTAATGACAGCTATTATTAATCAGGCATGTTCCCATCAGGGTTGTATGCTGCCCATTTTGATACGATCATCCACGAGTGAGATCGGCCGATACCAATCACATGTACAGTCGTGGCCAAAAGTTTACATACACTTGTAAAGAACATAATGTCATGGCTGTCTTGAGTTTCCAGTCATTTCTACAACTCTTAATTGTTTTTGTGATAGAGTGATTGGAGCACATACTTGTTGGTCACAAATAACATTCATGAAGTTTGGTTCTTTTATGAATTTATTATGGGTCTACTGAAAATGTGAGCAAATCTGCTGGGTCAAAAGTATACATACAGCAATGTTAATATTTGGCAAGTTTCACTGCAATAAGGCGCTTTTGGTAGCCATCCACAAGCTTCTGCTTGAATTTTTGACCACTCCTCTTGACAAAATTGGTGCAGTTCAGCTAAATTTGTTGGTTTTCTGACATGGACTTGTTTCTTCAGCATTGTCCACACGGGACTTTGGGAAGGCCATTCTAAAACCTTCATTCGAGCCTGATTTAGCCATTCCTTTACCACTTTTGACGTGTGTTTGGGGTCATTGTCCTGTTGGAACACCCAACTGCGCCCAAGACCCAACCTCCGGGCTGATGATTTTAGGTTGTCCTGAATCCTCCTTTTTCATTGTCCCATTTAAAGCACCAGTTCAATTGGCAGCAAAACAGGCCCAGAGCATAATACTGCCACCACCATGCTTGACGGTAGGAATTGGTGTACCTGGGATTAAAGGCCTCACCTTATCTCCTCCAAACATATTGCTGGGTATTGTGGCCAAACAGCTCCATTTTTAGTTTCATCTGACCACAGAACTTTCCTCCAGAAAGTCTTATTTTGGTAACACTTTAGTATGGGGAACATATTCACCATTAATTAGTTCCTTATTAACATGCAAATTAGTAACATATTGGCTCTTAATTAGTCATTATTAAGTACTTATTAATGCCTTATTCTGCATGGCCTTATTATACAACCAGTAAGCCATTAACTAAGAGTCTTCCCTCAATAACCTCAGAATTATTGCTTATTAGTAACCCTACACCCTTATATGTTCCCCTAGTGTCCAAATACCTCTAAATCAAGTCTTTGTTACTTAGAATATGTTCCCCATACTAAAGTGTTACCCTTCTTTTTGTCCATGGTCGCCTCCTTTTTTTTTAAACCTAACCCTAACCCTAAAAAAATAAAATTAAAATAAATAAATAAATAAATATAAATATATATATATATATATATATATATATATATATATATATATATATATATATATATATATATATATATATATATATATATATTGTATTTGTATGTTTTTAAATACAAATATTGCTATACATAGTATGTTATTTGAAGTACTCAAAAAGTACAGTTTTAAAATGTTTTTTTAATTGTGATTCTAGAACGCACTTAACAATATTCAAAAAAATAAGTATAGTATAATATGGATTTCTTTCTTTAGAATTTGCAAAAACCAAATATTTGGTGTTTAGTCTAATGAGCTGCCTTTGTTTTGTTTTGTTTTCTAAATAACTACGGCTGGTATAATACATGTAATTAAAATAATGCATTTTTATAACACATACCCTAGATCAGGCTTGGGCAAATTAAGGCCCGGGGGCCACATGCGGCACGTTAAGCTTTTCAATCTGGCCCCCCGGATATTCCCAAATCTTTTTTTAAGATCTTTAAGATGGAAAGTGTAGCTGCCATTATAATATGCAGTGATGTTTTCTAATGACCGTAAGTCTTGGACTATACAAAGTATTTCAATGGTTGGAATCTGCGCTTTTGCATGATATACTAGTTACTATGGTAATCTAATTAGTTACTATGGTAATCTAATTAGTTACTATGGTAATCCAAGTCACAGCAGTTCAGATGAGGCACCAAGTAGTGTGGGTGGGAAGCGTTTCCACAGAGTGTTTCCAGAGCGGCCAGCCTGAAATGTGGGTGTCAGGGACAGATGTGGACGGAGATTTTTACCACAAAGTTCTAAAGCTTAGTGATATATCAGATTTATCAGATTGTAGATGGGGTTTTTTTTCATTCATAATTCGCTGTTTGTTGCATTTTTGTTGCGTTTTGCTTGATTGTAATCATATGTTGTCAATATTCAGTGTTTTATCTTTCATAGTTAATATTGTAAATCCCACATTCTTTTTTTTAATGTACATTCTGGGTGTCTCATTCAGTAAAAAAAATTTAAATTCCATTCCGGTTTTTTTAAGGCGGTCTGTCATAACATTTTTAGCATTCAATCAGACATTATTGTGAGGTTTTGTATTAGTGTTTCTAAAAAAAAAAAAAAGATATACCGGCGCCCAGACACATTTTTTTGCTCTAATAAATAAATAAATAATAATAATAAATAAAATAATTGATACCTGTATTAGGAAATATCCAACACAGAATTATAAAATATTTCAAATTTGAAAAAATAAACGGATTCGCTGCAATAGACAGGTTACAAAAAATAACTACTGTCATAAATAATAATAATAAAAATATGTAATACTAAAGAATATGTGCACTACCTAAAGTTACTTTGATATTTTGCTTCGGTGTGTGTAATACAGTGTGTCAGGTTCAAACACTGATGACATCTATTAAACAAGACAAGAAGCAAGGAATTAAACAGAGACAGAATTAAATTTGGCTCAATTGAGGAGAGACGTCTCACCACGCTCTGATGAAAGATTGTACGCCTCCTCTTTTATTTGGACTTTCCCTAATTACATGGCATTACAGTTGTTTCTAAGGGAGGGGGGGTCGTAAACAGCCACTGTCTTTGGTACAAAACAGTTCAAAGAAAAGGGAGTGGGAGTCAGGTCCTGCTTCCTCTTCGCTTTGTATATCTCGGGTTAAGACAATATCTTTCTGTTGATTACAATACATCAAAGAAACAGAACACCTTCATGTTGCTTCCCATCCTACACAGTGGAGTTTTACAAGCCTTCTTCTCGGTAGGATCCGAGACAGCTTTTGTCTTCTCGCCGAGAACTCGTGGCAACACAAAGTTTTGTGATAACTTAGATGCAATTACTCTAACACAGTGCCTCACTTTGCATATTGTATATAGTCTATTGCTGGATTACGTTGGCTCGCACATGACTTGACAATGCTAGAGAATGCAATCTCTCCTTTCATGCCTCCGCTGCCGCTTGTTGCCATGACAAAGAAGCCACCCTCGGCCGTGACAAATGGCTCCAATTCATAGCGGGAAATGTTTCCCATTCGTCCCCAGCTGGTCAGCGCACATGCGAGGCATCCTCGCCGGAGAGCTCCTCAATGAATGCGCGCCGCCTCGTTTACCCTGCGAGACCACGTACGTAATTCCTGCACGGGTGCCAGTTTGGAACCACAAAACCGGGCCCTCCTTCGGCGCTTGTGCATCATATTCCGCGGCAGCCTAACGGATGGGAGTAATTACCGCCTCTTGGTATGCTTTGCTGCAGGCCTTGCCTTGTTCTAAAGGGCAGGGGCCCCTCCCTGTGAAGACGTGCACGGTGGCCGCGATGGTGACCTATACTGTATACGCTCGTCCGGCTGGTCTTTGCATATAAACAAGTTAAGTGCACCGACGGGGGGCGGGGAGGGGGGTTCAAGGGCAGGGGCAAATTCATAATCAATAACTGCTAAAGGTCCTAAATTAGCACATTAGTCATGTTGACTGCTTTGCTGCGTGCTTATTGATCAGAGGACAATGTCAGCCGGATGACGGACAAAGACAAATAGGAGAAAACGGTGCGTTCGTGGAGGAACGTCGCCGAGTTCATATCATCGACGGAAGGACGGCCGTCGATACGCGTAGGGACGGGAATTCAATTTTGCAGACGTTCATTTTAAAACAGTCTTGTGCTGCGCTTTAGCCTCAATTTGCTGTAAAAACGAAGACGATCGGCAATTCAAGGCGGCGTTTCTTAAAGGGGAACATTATCACAATTTCAGAAGGGTTAAAACCATTAAAAATCAGTTCCCAGTGGCTTATTTTATTTTTCAAAGTTTTTTTCAAAATTTTACCCATCACGCAAAATCCCTAAAAAAAAGCTTCAAAGTGCCTGATTTTAACCATCGTTATAAACACCCGTCCATTTTCCTGTGACGTCACATAGTGAAGCCAACACAAACAAACATGGCGGATAGAACAGCAAGCTATAGCGACATTAGCTCGGATTCAAACTCGGATTTCAGCGGCTTAAGCGATTCAACAGATTACGCATGTATTGAAACGGATGGTTGTAGTGTGGAGGCAGGTAGCGAAAACGAAATTGAAGAAGAAACCGAAGCTATTGAGCCATATCGGTTTGAACCGTATGCAAGCGAAACCGACGAAAACGACACGACAGCCAGCGACACGGGAGAAAGCGAGGACGAATTCGGCGATCGCCTTCTAACCAACGATTGGTATGTGTTTGTTTGGCATTAAAGGAAACTAACAACTATGAACTAGGTTTACAGCATATGAAATACATTTGGCAACAACATGCACTTTGAGAGTCCAGACAGCCCAGTTTTCATCAATTAATATATTCTGTAGACATACCCTCATCCGCTCTCTTTTCCTGAAAGCTGATCTGTCCAGTTTTGGAGTTGATGTCAGCAGGCCAGGGAAGCTAGGGTCGATATTCTTCTATGCCATCTCTGTCGTAGCATAGCTTTCGTCGGTAAATTGTGCGGATCAAGCGTCCAATTTTTTGCCACTTTCGCATCTTTGGGCCACTGGTGCAACTTGAAAACTGAGCAAAAATAGCAAAAAAAAAAAAAAAAAAAAAAAGCTACAGTACTATGCTAACATGCCAACAACAGCATGCTTATAGTTTTCATTAGTAAAATACCAAAATATATAACACTTATACCTGCTGATTTGGATTAAAAAAAATCTAACATGCTGAAGTTAGCATGCTAAAATGCTAACTCTAAAGTGTCAAAATATATTACTCTAAAAGCAGTGTTCCTTAATGATAAAGCCATTGTTGTTTGACCGCGAGAGTCCATAAGAGGACCGCCAAAAAATGTTTGTGTCATTTGTCTGTTTGGGTCGCAGTGGTATTTAGTTGTAATACACTTTTCCACCACCTGTGGCAGTAATGACTATCCGCCCTGAGATCGGTAGGTTGTGAGTTCAAACCCTGGCCGAGTCATACCAAAGACTATAAAAATGGGACCCATTACCTCCCTGCTTGGCACTCGGCATCAAGGGTTGGAATTGGGGGTTAAATCACCAAAAATTATTCCCCGGTCGCGGCCACCGCTGCTGCTCTCTGCTCCCCTCACCTCCCAAGGGGTGATCAAGGGTGATGGGTCAAATGCAGAGAATAATTTCGCCACACCTAGTGCGTGTGTGACAATCATTGGTACTTTAACTTAGCTTTAACTTTATTATCAAACAAACAGAAGACGCCTGGAGCTAGAGTCACAGAGAAGTTTCTTAAGCGCAAAAATTATGATCAAAGCGGTGAAGGCAATTTTTTTTTTTTTACTTTTATTTTATTGACAGTTTAGTTAAACATATTTATTATTTTTGTAGTTTAATTGTACGACTTTAATTAATACATTTTGATTAGAATCAATTTTAATAATTACAAAACTAAACAATTACATGAATGTTTTAGATTTTTTCTTCATAAGATACTGTATATATTAAAACTGTTCATGGCTTATTAAGCACAGAAAAATGTGGTTCCCTGAGTGAGACCCTGCTCTAAAGAGTTGAGGTCAGGGCTTTGGGAAGTCCATTCTAGAATACAAATATTTGACAAAAAACAGTTTTTGTTTGGGTTTAGGATTATTGTCCTTCTAAATTCCAATCTTAGAGCTGCAGTCAATTTTTTAACTTAAAAAAAAAAAAGAAAATTCCGGAACTTATTGTACCATTTAGTTATGTACTGTATGTTCTGGAATGTATTTTATATATCTGTATGTAAAATTCTGACACTATAAATTAGGGAAGATCCGAAATAAATTAAAACTCCTGCACCCTATTTCAAAAACCCATTAGAATGTATAAAGTTGGTGTAAAAAAAAAAGTTCAAGTAAAATATTAAAATTCATTGAAAGTGTATTTTAAAAAAAAGGTGTAGTTTAATATAGATTTTATATATCCAGCACTTCATTCTAGGATATATTTAAGCAGTTATTACATATTTCTTATAGATTGCATGCTTGACTCCTCTTTCCACTGAATGGTAATGAAGATGCAATACATTGTTTGACCAACAGATGTCGCCAGAACAGCACTAGACGACGATCCTCAGCCTCTTAAGCCCTTTCATCACACTATTAATCCTAATATTTGTCCACAACACCCAAGCCGACTTTATTCTAATGGCTCATTTAAGCACTCCATTAGGCTTCTTTGCATTCATTATTGCGAGTGTCTAATGGCTCAAAGGGCGCTTGTTTGCGCGGGGAAAAGAGTAATGCGTCGGTTCAAGGGCCTCGAGGCGAGTCTTGGTGCGCTAGCGTCCAACGTGCTCTAAGTAGTGAGTGAGGTGCTAGCATGCCCTCAAAATTCAACACACAATACCCCATAATAACAATTTGAAAATGTTTTTTTGCGTGTTTTTTTTGTTTTTTTTATTTATTAAAACTAAAAAACTAAAAATGTACATGTACATAGGTACATAGGTAACCGGGTTACCCACATATGCGGTCCTCTCCAAGGTTTCTCATACTCATTCACATTGACGTCCCACTGGGGTGAGTTTTTCCTTGCCCTTATGTGGGCTCTGTACCGAGGATGTCGTTGTGGCTTGTGCAGCCCTTTGAGACACTTGTGATTTAGGGCTATATAAATAAACATTGATTGATTGATTGATTGATTGATTGATTGACATAAGTATTGTTGCGTCTGACCAGTCTTCCTCTCAGGGAATAAAAGTCACGGGTCAATCCCAAGTTATTTCAGATGACATATATGTTGAGTAAGAAGGACCATCAAGACAGAATAGGAATATTATCAAGTTTTACTAAAGCTTTAGGATACCAGTCCTTACAAATGCGCGCTAACACCAGCATCTCGAAGTGGTCTGAAAATCAAACAGGAAGAGTCAACTTACTGAATACGAAAACAGCCCCCACCCTGCCCAGAAAGGAATACAGCCTCATTGTTCTAATACTGATAAGGTAAAAAAGAAGTATTCAATACTCCCACATTCCAACCCCTTCAAGGTGAAGTACAGAGTTTACTTGCGGACATAAGATACAAGCAAAAAGAGTACACATGGGAAAATATTAGCTGCTTTAAACATGACTATGAATAAAGAAATAACTCTTAAAAATATATGCATTTTCCACAGTATTCACAGCCTTTGCTCAACATTTTGTTGATGCACCTTTGGCATCGATTACAGTCTTTTTCAATACGATGCCACAAGCTTGGCACACCTATCTTTGGGCAGTTTTTCCCATTTGCCCACCAATCAGTCCTGTATGGCAGTGTTTTTCAACCACTAGTGTGCCGTGGGAGATTATCTAATTTCACCTATTTGGGTTAAAAATATTTTTTGCAAACCAGTAATTATAGTCTGCAAATGATGTGTTGTTGTTGAGTGTCGCTGCTGTCTAGAGCTCGGCAGAGTAACCGTGTAATACTCTTCCATATCAGTAGGTGGCAGCCGGTAGCTAATTGCTTTGTAGATGTCGGAAACAGCGGGAGGCAGTGTGCAGGTAAAAAGGTGTATAATGCTTAAACCAAATATAAACAAAAGGTGAGTGCCCCTAAGAAAAAGCATTGAAGCTTAGGGAAGGCTATGCAGAACGAAACTAAAACTGAACTGGTTACAAAGTCAACAAAAACAGAATGCTGGACGACAGCAAAGACTTACTGTGGAGCAAAGACGGCGTCCACAAAGTACATCCGAACATGACATGACAATCAACAATGTCCCCACAAACAAGGATAAATATGACTGAAATATTCTTGATTGCTAAAACAAAGTAGATGCGGGAAATATCGCTCAAAAGGAAGACATGAAACTGCTACAGGAAAATACCAAAAAAAGAAAAGAAAAAGCCACCAAAATAGGAGCGCAAGACAAGAACTAAAACACTACACACAGGAAAACAGCAAACAACTCAAAATAAGTCAGGGCATGATGTGACAGGTGGTGACAGTACACCTACTTTGAGACAAGAGCTATAGTGATACATGCTTGGTTATGCTTTAAAGTCGTATCCAACAATTGCGACAACGACTTTTTACTGTCAACTGAGTTTAGTTTTTTAATGATTTCTGCTGGTGGTGTGCCTCCGGAGTTTTTCAACGCAAAAAATGTGCCTTGGCTCAAAAAAGGTTGAAAAACACTGCAGTATGGTATAGTGGCCAGACTAAAGCCATTTCTTAGTAAAAAAAAATAATAATAAAAAGTTTGCCAATATACACCTTAAGGACTCTCAGACCATGAGAAACAAAATGTTCTGGTCTGCAGCATTAATGCACTGATATGAATCTACTATTAATGTATCACAATATCCTGGGCCTTTTGTTTTTCTCAAGGCTAATCTCTCTATGCACTTGTCAGAATTTTACTTTTTAACATACATTAAAAAATGTGGTTCTTGGTTTTGTTTGCAATAATTACATGAAACTGTTTTAAAAAGGTATCATTTAGACCAGACCTGGGCATTAAGATATTCAACGTTCTGCATAATTTTTTTTAGATCTTTAACATCAAAACTGTCTCCGCCACTATGATGTGCAGTGCTGTTTTTAAATGACCGTAAGTCTTGAACTATAGAAAGTCTTTCAATGGTTGAAATCTGCGCTTTTTGTCACGGCGCGGTCTCGAACACACAATTCTCCCACAGCAAGATCCAACACTCCCACACACACGCCGATCCCTTCACGCCCACGCTTCGCCGCAGCAATCAGCTCACCTGGCAGCAATCAGGAGGACAGCATAAAGACCAGTCACTCCTTGGAACCTACGCCAGAACGTTGTTAACTCTCAGTAGTAAGCATTACGTCTCTGGCTTCCCTCGCCCTTGTTCTCCGTGTCTTTTTGACTCATATCCCTTGTCTCTCTCGCGGTACCCGCCTTGTTCCGTGTGCTTGAGCTCTGTACCTCGACCTCAATCCTGATTTTGGACTGCCTCCCTCGATCTTCGACCCTTGCCTGGACTCGGACCTTGTCGCTTCTCTCCTGCCCTCGACCACCTGCCTGTCCCCGGACTTCCTTTGTGCCTCGCCCTCTTGGACTGACGAAGAATTCATCCATCACGCACGTACAACATCCTCTTGTACTATTTGCATGGTTAATTTCACACTTAGTCCTGCAACCAACACATAGAGTAGCATACCCCTCCCACACAATCATCAAAGGTTACAATAATCTGAATTTCTTCCTTCCACTCCTCACGTACATAACACTTTTAAGTGTTACAGGAGTTATTACGGTAATCTACGTCACATCAGCTCAGACCAGGAACAAAACGGAATGGGCGGGGTTTGTTTTCAGAGCAGCCAGCCCAAAACGCATCTGTCAGGAACAGATGCGGAAGCAGATTTTTACAACAAATTTCTGCATAAAAGTGATAATATATCATATTGTAGGTGTTTATTGCATTCATATTTTGCTGTTTGTTACATTTTTGTTGTGTTTTTCTTGATTGTAAAAGATACACAACTATGGAGGAGCTGGTCTGAGAAGTAAAATATGTTCATCTGTTGTAAATATTCAGTGTTTTATTGTTCATAGTTAATATTGTAAATCCCACTTTCTTTATTTTAATGTACATTTTGGGTGTCCCATTCAGTAAAAAAATGTAAAATTCCATTCCGTTTTTTTTTTTTTTTTTTTGAGGTGGTCTGTCATAGCTTTTTTAGAATTCTATCGGACATTGTGACTTTTGGTGTAAGTGTTACTGGAAAAAAAAAGGGACCCAAACACAGCATATTTTTACAGCTAAATGTGTATATATAATTTATACACACATACACATTGGCCCCCTAGACACATTTTTTTCTCTCAATGTGGCCCCCCGAGTCAAAATATTTGCCCAACTTTGATTTAGACCAGTGGTTCTCAAATGGGGGTACGCGTACCCCTGGGGGTACTTGAAGGTATGCCAAGGGCTACATGAGATTTTTTTTAAATATTCTAAAAATAGCAACAATTCCAAATTCCTTTATAAATGTATTTATTGAATAATACTTCAACAAAATATGAATGTAAGTTCATAAACTGAACATCAAATCAAGTAGGCTATTCCATTCATTACAATGCAACAATGCAATATTCAGTGTTGACAGCTAGATTTTTTGTGGACATGTCCCATAAATATTGATGTTAAAGATTTCTTTTTTTGTGAAGAAATGTTTAGAATTAAGTTCATGAATCCAGATGGTTCTCTATTACAATCCCCAAAGAGGGCACTTTAAGTTGATGATTACTTATATGTGTAGAAATCTTCATTTATAATTGAATCACTTGTTTATTTTTCAACAAGTTTTTAGTTATTTTTATATCTTTTTTTCCAAATAGTTCAAGAAAGACCACTACAAAGAGCAATATTTTGCACTGTTATACAATTTAATAAATCAGAAACTGATGACATAGTGCTGTATTTTACTTATTTATCTATTTTTTCCAACCAAAAATGCTTTGTTCTGATTAGGGGGTACTTGAATTAAAAAAATGTTCACAGGGGGTACATCACTGAAAAAAGGTTGAGAACCACTGACAATACATGTCAGTCTACAAAGTGGATGTATCTGAAGTGGTTAAACAGTGGCCTCTAGTGGACATAATTTGCTACAGTCAACTTCCTCAGTAAATTGACACTTGCTGGTTAAATTGAACTATTATTATTTATTTTTGATATAACATTTCCAGTTCATTTCATCATCTTAAAAGTCTACTCTGTCTTTTTGTGTTAATTACCTACTGTTACTTAATAGTATTATTCTAGTTACACTTAGATTCAAGGATAGTCTGTTTTTGTCAATCCATCCATCCATTTACTACCGCTTGTCCCTTGTAGGGTCGAGGAGGGTGCTGGAGCCTATCTCAGCTGCCATCTCTCATTTTGAATTTCGAGAAAAAAAGCAGTCATATCTGCAAATAGTACTAACGCTAAGTCCTTTGTAACTTTACAAACGTTGTTTATATAAAGATTGAACAACTTTGGTCCCAGTATTGATCCCTGGGGTACGCCACAAGGTATATTCAGCATTGTAGACGTGTCTTCGCCTAGCTTCACGTATTGCTTCCTGTTGGTTCAGTATCTTCTTACCCAGTTGAAGAACAACCCTCTGATGCCATACCTTTCTATTTTTTAATTAAGATATTATGATTAATTGTGTAAAATGCATTAGTGCCGCTTTAGTGCCGTCCTAGTGGCTCCATTGAGCATTTTTTTAAAAGGATTGAAAATGGAAAAAGATGGGGGAAAAAAATTTTTTTGGGTTTTAGTATGGTTTTTGTTTGAGGACAAACATGACACAAACCTTCCCAACTGTTAGAAAGCCCACTGTTTAATATGTTTGTGTGTATGCATTACTGATGAGCGTATTTGGTGAACATCCTTTTGTCCCACTAATTTTGCCGGTTCCTGAACTCACCGAACAGTGCAACAGTTTGTTCACACGTAAAATCCTCCTTTGTCACATTTTGTCCACCAAAAGTTTTATACTGTGCGTGAATGCACAAAGGTGCGCTTTGTTCATGTTATTGACTTGTTAAAGCGCTAATCAGGCATATTTGGTCACTGCATGACT
>NC_084571.2:32462500-32465000 GCF_033978685.3 Nerophis lumbriciformis | reverse complement strand
GAAGGAGCACTGATGTTTTTCTGAATCTACTGTAAGAACACTTGTCAAAGATCTTTTAAATAAATGACAGGAACAATCCGCTGTTTTTAGGGATCTACTGCAAAAACACGAGTCAAAGATCAATAATATGACAGGAGCACACTGCTGTTTTTAGGGATCTACTGCAAAAACACGAGGAGCATTGCTGTTTTTGTGAATGTATTGTAAAAACACTAGTCAAATATCTTATAAATAAATGACAGGAGCAATCTGCTGTTTTTAGGGATCTACTGCAAAAACACGAGTCAAAGATCCATTATATGACAGGAGCACTCTGCTGTTTATAATGACCTAATGAAAAACACAAGCCAAAGATCCATTATATGACAGGAGCACTCTGCTGTTTTTAGGGATCCACTGCAAAAACACGAGTCAAAGATCCATTATATGGCAGGAGCACTGATGTTTTTCTGAATCTCCTATAAGAACACTTGTCAAAGATCTTATAAATAAATGACAGGAGCACTATGCAGTTTTTAGGGATCTACTGCAAAAACACGAGTCAAAGATCCATTATATGACAAGAGCAATCTGCTGTCTATAATGACCTAATGAAAAACACTAGTCAAAGATCCATTATATTACAGGAGCACACTGCTGTTTTTAGGGATCTGCTGCAAAAACCTGAGTCAAAGATCCATTATATGGCAGGAGCACTGATGTTTTTCTGAATAAATTGTAAAAACACTAGTCAAAGATCTTATACATAAATGACAGGAGCACTCTGCTGTTTTTAGGGATCCACTGAAAAAACATGAGTCAAAGATCCATTATATGACACGAGCAATCTGCTGTTTATAATGATCTAATGAAAATCACTAGTCAAAGATCCATTATATGACAATAGCACTCGGTTGTTTATAATGACCTAATGAAAAACACAAGTCAAAGATCCATTATATGACAGGAGCACACTGCTGTTTTTAGGGATCTGCTGCAAAAACCTGAGTCAAAGATCCATTATATGGCAGGAGCACTGATGTTTTTCTGAATAAATTGTAAAAACACTAGTCAAAGATCTTATACATAAATGACAGGAGCACTCTGCTGTTTTTAGGGATCTACTGCAAACACACAAGTCAAAGATCCATTATATGACACGAGCAATCTGCTGTTTATAATGATTTAATGAAAATCACTAGTCAAAGATCCATTATATGACAAGAGCACTCGGTTGTTTATAATGACCTAATGAAAAACACAAGTCAAAGATCCATTATATGACAGGAGCACACTGCTGTTTTTAGGGATCTGCTGCAAAAACCTGAGTCAAAGATCCATTATATGGCAGGAGCACTGATGTTTTTCTGAATAAATTGTAAAAACACTAGTCAAAGATCTTATACATAAATGACAGGAGCACTCTGCTGTTTTTAGGGATCCACTGAAAAAACATGAGTCAAAGATCCATTATATGACACGAGCAATCTGCTGTTTATAATGATCTAATGAAAATCACTAGTCAAAGATCCATTATATGACAATAGCACTCGGTTGTTTATAATGACCTAATGAAAAACACAAGTCAAAGATCCATTATATGACAGGAGCACACTGCTGTTTTTAGGGATCTGCTGCAAAAACCTGAGTCAAAGATCCATTATATGGCAGGAGCACTGATGTTTTTCTGAATAAATTGTAAAAACACTAGTCAAAGATCTTATACATAAATGACAGGAGCACTCTGCTGTTTTTAGGGATCTACTGCAAACACACAAGTCAAAGATCCATTATATGACACGAGCAATCTGCTGTTTATAATGATTTAATGAAAATCACTAGTCAAAGATCCATTATATGACAAGAGCACTCGGTTGTTTATAATGACCTAATGAAAAACACAAGTCAAAGATCCATTATATGGCAGGAGCACTGATGTTTTTCTGAATAAATTGTAAAAACACTAGTCAAAGATCTTATACATAAATGACAGGAGCACTCTGCTGTTTTTAGGGATCCACTGAAAAAACATGAGTCAAAGATCCATTATATGACACGAGCAATCTGCTGTTTATAATGATCTAATGAAAATCACTAGTCAAAGATCCATTATATGACAATAGCACTCGGTTGTTTATAATGACCTAATGAAAAACACGAGTCAAAGATCCATTTTATGGCAGGAGCACTGCTGTTTTTCAGAATATATTGTAAAAACACTAGTCAAATATCTTATAAATAAATGACAGGAGCAATCTGCTGTTTTTAGGGATCTACTCCAAAAACACAAGTCAAAGATCCATTTTATGGCAGGAGCACTGCTCTTTTTCTGAATATATTGTAAAAACACTAGTCAAATATCTTATAAATAAATGACAGGAGCTCTCTGCTGTTTTTAGGGATCTACTGCAAAAACACGAGTCAAAGATCCATTATATGACATGAGCAAGCTGCTGTATATAATGACCTAAAGAAAAACACAAGTCAAAGATCCATTATATGACAGGAGCACACTGCTGTT
>NC_084571.2:32425000-32455000 GCF_033978685.3 Nerophis lumbriciformis | reverse complement strand
CTTGAGTAGAAAGTGAATCGTTACTCTCTTTTTCCATGCCAAAGTGACTTACACATGCCAAGTTGACTCTTTTCTTCAACTCACTAAGTCCGAGTCTCCTTTAGTTGTCTACAAAAGCAAATACCATACTTTTTTCCAACGCTTTGAACCCTGCGTCTTATAAAACGGCGCGGCTCGTTGGAATTTTCTTCGCTAACAGCCATTATGTTTTGTGCTCATCAAATAGTTTTCATAAAACACCCACAGAGTTACTGAAAATGTGTGTTATTGCTTGTGCTATGGCGCCATCTTTTGGACGACTTCGTTGACGCTTCAATTCAACTCACGAATTCTAAGTTTAGTTGTCTATTTAAAATTAAAAAAATGTACACTTCAATGGGATGAACTAGTTGTGTTTGTGTTGTATTTTTCACATATGTAAATAATGTAAATAATATAAAAACATGTAAATAATGTAAAAACTTTTTTTTTTAAATGTAAAAAAAAAAATGTAAAAAAAATTTTTAAAAAATGAAATGTACATTTTATGGACATTTAGCCACTATTTTTTTTCCAACGCTTTGAACCCTGCGTCTTACAAAACGGTGCGACTGGTTCATAATGTTTTCTTCCCTAACAGTCATAATGTTTTGTGTTCATCAAATAGTGTTCATAAAACACCCACAGAGACACTGAAAAGGTGTGTTATTGTTTGTGTTATGACGCCATCTTTTGGACGTCATCTTTTGGACGACTTCGTTGACGCTTCTATTCAACTCACTAAGTCTAAGTCTCCTGTAGTTGTCTACACAAACAAATACCAAATTTTCTGGACTATGAGCCACTATTTGTTTCCAATGCTTTGAATCCTGCGTCTTATAAAACGGTGCGGCTGGTTCATGATTTTTTTCTTCCCTAACAGCCATAATGTTTTGTGTTCATCAAAAAGTGTTTATAAAACACCCACACTGAAAAGGTGTGTTATTGTTTGTGCTATGGCGCCATCTTTTGGACGACTTTGTTGACGCTTCTATTCAACTCACTAAGTCCAAGTCTCCCTTAGTTGTCTACACAAACAAATACCATATTTTCTGGACTATGAGCCACTACTTTTTTCCAACGCTTTGAAACCTGCGTCTTATAAAACGGCGCGGCTCGTTTGAATTTTCTACGCTAACAGCCGTAATGTTTTGTGCTCATCAAATAGTTTTCATAAAACACCCACAGAGACCCTGAAAAGGTGTGTTATTGTTTGTGCTATGGCGCCATCTTTTGGACGACTTCGTTGACGCTTCTATTCAACTCAATAACCCTAAGTCTCCCTTAGTTGTCTACGCAAGCAAATGCCACATTTTCTGGACTATAAGCCACTACTTTTTTCCAACGCTTTGTACCCTGCGTCTTATAAAACGGTGTGACTGGTTCATAATGTTTTCTTCGCTAACAGCCATAATGTTTTGTGTTCATCAAATAATTTTACATAAAACACCCACAGAGACACTGAAAAGGTGTGTTATTGTTTGTGCTATGGCGCCATCTTTTGGACGACTTTGTTGACGCTTCGATTCAACTCACTAAGTCCAAGTCTCCCTTAGTTGTCTACACAAACGAATACCATATTTTCTGGACTATGAGCCACTACTTTTTTCCAACGCTTTGAAACCTGCGTCTTATAAAACGGCGCGGCTCGTTTGAATTTTCTACGCTAACAGCCGTAATGTTTTGTGCTCATCAAATAGTTTTCATAAAACACCCACAGAGACCCTGAAAAGGTGTGTCATTGTTTGTGCTATGGCGCCATCTTTTGGACGACTTTGTTGACGCTTCTATTCAACTCACTAAGCCTAAGTCTCCCTTAGTTGTCTACACAAGCAAATACCATATTTTTTGGACTAAAAGCCACTACTTTTTTCCAACGCTTTGAACCCTGCGTCTTATAAAACGGTGTGGCTAATTTTTTTTTTTTTCCTTCGCTAACAGCCATAATGTTTTGCATTCATCAAATAGCGTTCATAAAATACCCGCAGAGACCCTGAAAAAGTGTGTTATTGTTTGTGCTATGGCGCCATTTTTTTGACGACTTTGTTGACGCTTCTATTCAACTCACTAAGTCCAAGTGTGCCTTAGTTGTCTACAAAAGCAAATACCATACTTTTTTCCAACGCTTTGAACCCTGCGTCTTATAAAACGGTGTGACTGGTTCATAATGTTTTCTTTGCTAACAGCCATAATGTTTTGTGTTCATCAAATAGGGTTCATAAAACACCCACAGAGACACTGAAAAGGTGTGTTATTGTTTGTGCTATGGCGCCATCTTTTGGACGACTTTGTTGACGCTTCTATTCAAATCACTAAGTCCAAGTCTGCTTTAGTTGTCCACAAAAGCAAATACCATACTTTTTTCCAACGCTTTGAACCCTGCGTCTTATAAAACGGTGTGACTGGTTCATAATGTTTTCTTCGCTAACAGCCATAATGTTTTGTGTTCATCAAATAGGGTTCATAAAACACCCACAGAGACACTGAAAAGGTGTGTTATTGTTTGTGCTATGGCGCCATCTTTTGGACGACTTTGTTGACGCTTCTATTCAAATCACTAAGTCCAAGTCTGCTTTAGTTGTCCACAAAAGCAAATACCATACTTTTTTCCAACGCTTTGAACCCTGCGTCTTATAAAACGGTGTGACTGGTTCATAATGTTTTCTTCGCTAACAGCCATAATGTTTTGTGTTCATCAAATAGGGTTCATAAAACACCCACAGAGACACTGAAAAGGTGTGTTATTGTTTGTGCTATGGCGCCATCTTTTGGACGACTTTGTTGACGCTTCTATTCAAATCACTAAGTCCAAGTCCCCCTTAGTTGTCTACACAAACAAATACCATATTTTCTGGACTATGAGCCACTACTTTTTTCCAACGCTTTGAACCCTGCGTCTTATAAAACGGCGCGGCTCGTTGGAATTTTCTACGCTAACAGCCATTATGTTTTGTGCTCATCAAATAGTTTTCATAAAACACCCACAGAGTTACTGAAAATGTGTGTTATTGCTTGTGCTATGGCGCCATCTTTTGGACGACTTCGTTGACGCTTCAATTCAACTCACGAATTCTAAGTTTAGTTGTCTATTTAAAATTAAAAAAATGTACACTTCAATGGGATGAACTAGTTGTGTTTGTGTTGTATTTTTCACATATGTAAATAATGTAAATAATATAAAAACATGTAAATAATGTAAAAACTTTTTTTTTTAAATGTAAAAAAAAAATGTAAAAAAAAATTTTTAAAAATGAAATGTACATTTTATGGACATTTAGCCACTATTTTTTTTCCAACGCTTTGAACCCTGCGTCTTACAAAACGGTGCGACTGGTTCATAATGTTTTCTTCCCTAACAGTCATAATGTTTTGTGTTCATCAAATAGTGTTCATAAAACACCCACAGAGACACTGAAAAGGTGTGTTATTGTTTGTGTTATGACGCCATCTTTTGGACGTCATCTTTTGGACGACTTCGTTGACGCTTCTATTCAACTCACTAAGTCTAAGTCTCCTGTAGTTGTCTACACAAACAAATACCAAATTTTCTGGACTATGAGCCACTATTTGTTTCCAATGCTTTGAATCCTGCGTCTTATAAAACGGTGCGGCTGGTTCATGATTTTTTTCTTCCCTAACAGCCATAATGTTTTGTGTTCATCAAAAAGTGTTTATAAAACACCCACACTGAAAAGGTGTGTTATTGTTTGTGCTATGGCGCCATCTTTTGGACGACTTTGTTGACGCTTCTATTCAACTCACTAAGTCCAAGTCTCCCTTAGTTGTCTACACAAACAAATACCATATTTTCTGGACTATGAGCCACTACTTTTTTCCAACGCTTTGAAACCTGCGTCTTATAAAACGGCGCGGCTCGTTTGAATTTTCTACGCTAACAGCCGTAATGTTTTGTGCTCATCAAATAGTTTTCATAAAACACCCACAGAGACCCTGAAAAGGTGTGTTATTGTTTGTGCTATGGCGCCATCTTTTGGACGACTTCGTTGACGCTTCTATTCAACTCAATAACCCTAAGTCTCCCTTAGTTGTCTACGCAAGCAAATGCCACATTTTCTGGACTATAAGCCACTACTTTTTTCCAACGCTTTGTACCCTGCGTCTTATAAAACGGTGTGACTGGTTCATAATGTTTTCTTCGCTAACAGCCATAATGTTTTGTGTTCATCAAATAATTTTACATAAAACACCCACAGAGACACTGAAAAGGTGTGTTATTGTTTGTGCTATGGCGCCATCTTTTGGACGACTTTGTTGACGCTTCGATTCAACTCACTAAGTCCAAGTCTCCCTTAGTTGTCTACACAAACGAATACCATATTTTCTGGACTATGAGCCACTACTTTTTTCCAACGCTTTGAAACCTGCGTCTTATAAAACGGCGCGGCTCGTTTGAATTTTCTACGCTAACAGCCGTAATGTTTTGTGCTCATCAAATAGTTTTCATAAAACACCCACAGAGACCCTGAAAAGGTGTGTCATTGTTTGTGCTATGGCGCCATCTTTTGGACGACTTTGTTGACGCTTCTATTCAACTCACTAAGCCTAAGTCTCCCTTAGTTGTCTACACAAGCAAATACCATATTTTTTGGACTAAAAGCCACTACTTTTTTCCAACGCTTTGAACCCTGCGTCTTATAAAACGGTGTGGCTAATTTTTTTTTTTTTCCTTCGCTAACAGCCATAATGTTTTGCATTCATCAAATAGCGTTCATAAAATACCCGCAGAGACCCTGAAAAAGTGTGTTATTGTTTGTGCTATGGCGCCATTTTTTTGACGACTTTGTTGACGCTTCTATTCAACTCACTAAGTCCAAGTGTGCCTTAGTTGTCTACAAAAGCAAATACCATACTTTTTTCCAACGCTTTGAACCCTGCGTCTTATAAAACGGTGTGACTGGTTCATAATGTTTTCTTTGCTAACAGCCATAATGTTTTGTGTTCATCAAATAGGGTTCATAAAACACCCACAGAGACACTGAAAAGGTGTGTTATTGTTTGTGCTATGGCGCCATCTTTTGGACGACTTTGTTGACGCTTCTATTCAAATCACTAAGTCCAAGTCTGCTTTAGTTGTCCACAAAAGCAAATACCATACTTTTTTCCAACGCTTTGAACCCTGCGTCTTATAAAACGGTGTGACTGGTTCATAATGTTTTCTTCGCTAACAGCCATAATGTTTTGTGTTCATCAAATAGGGTTCATAAAACACCCACAGAGACACTGAAAAGGTGTGTTATTGTTTGTGCTATGGCGCCATCTTTTGGACGACTTTGTTGACGCTTCTATTCAAATCACTAAGTCCAAGTCCCCCTTAGTTGTCTACACAAACAAATACCATATTTTCTGGACTATGAGCCACTACTTTTTTCCAACGCTTTGAACCCTGCATCTTATAAAACGGCGCGGCTCGTTTGAATTTTCTACGCTAACAGCCGTAATGTTTTGTGCTCATCAAATAGTTTTCATAAAACACCCGCAGAGACCCTGAAAAGGTGTGCTATTGTTTGTGCTATGGCGCCATCTTTTTGACGACTTTGTTGACGCTTCTTTTCAACTCACAAAGTCTAAGTCTCCCTTAGTTGTCTACTCAAGCAAATACCATATTTTCTGAACTGTAAGCCATTACTTTTTTCCAACGCTTTGTACCCTGCGTCTTATAAAACGGTGCATCAATTTTTATTTTTTTTCTTCGCTAACAGCCATAATGGTTTTTGTTCATCAAATAGTTTTTATAAAACACCCACGAGACACTGAAAAGGTGTGTCATTGTTCGTGCTATGGCGCCATCTTTTGGACGACTTTGTTGACGCTTCTATTCAACTCACTAAGCCCAAGTCCCCCTTAGTTGTCTGAGGACGTCAGGCCCACGAGTGTAACCGTGGAATGAGGCGGGATAAAAAAACAAAAACAAAAGCGCATCCCCACCTCCGCAGGCGTTAATTAATTACTTTAATTAGGAAGCAGATCCCCACTCAAACAGTGCGGTCATTGTCTTTGTGCTATTATGTGGTAATTTGTAATTAAATAGATACATATTCTCTAAATTGAACAATTATACAAATATTGGGACGAGATATCAGTTATAAACCGGAAGAGTCCTCCCCAGATTCTTTACTTCTAAGGCTGTCTAAATAGAGGGAGGTGACTGAAGATTAACCATGTATTCTATACAAAATAGTACAGTAGGAAGGGGGTACATATGGCCCCAGTCGTCTCGGTTTACCTGACACATGAAACGTGACAAATTGGGAGGTGCATGTAGAAGTTGCTTCCTAGCAGCTCCACTGTAGACACGGCACAACAGCAAAGCATGCAGGTTTAACAAAGTTTTAATGTTTTTAACAAGATTTTTCCAAATGTTTTTCGGCATGTCGTGACGTTGCCCTCACTCCCAATTCTCTCTCTCCCTCTGCTCCCGGCCGCTTACTGTTAAAGACAACAGGTGATTAGATTAACACGTACCGCCTGTGACATCTAATCACCTGCCAGCTGTGTCTCGCCGTCAGCACATGCCCGCCCCTGCCCGCCCCTGCCCGCCCCTGCCTGCCCCTGCCCGCCCCTGCCCCCTGGTGCTCGTCCTCAGTTCCATGGACAGCGGCGGTGACTTTTCCTCCTACAGGCAGCGCTGACTACTCTTTCCCTCCACAGTGCACTATCCACTTTAGCCGCCAGATGGCGGCAGAATGTGTTTTGTGGCAATTCCAACTATGACCACAGCGTCAGTTGCGATGTAGAGTGGCGCTTTCCATCATTTTCAGCAGACTGCATTGCTAAATGATTAAAACGATAATAATAATACAAAACACAAAACCAGTGAAGTTGTCACGTTGTGCAAATCGTAAATAAAAACAGAATACAATGATTTGCAAATCCTTTTCAATTTAAAGTACCAATGATTGTCACACACACACTAGGTGTGGTGAAATTTGTCCTCTGCATTTGACCCATCCCCTTGATCACCCCCTGGGAGGTGAGGGGAGCAGTGGGCAGCAGCGGCGCCGCGCCCGGGAATCATTTTTGGTGATTTAACCCCCAATTCCAACCCTTGATGCTGAGTGCCAAGCAGGGAGGTAATGGGTCCCATTTTTATAGTCTTTGGTATGACTCGGCCGGGGTTTGAACTCACAACCTACCGATCTCAGGGCGGACACTCTAACCACTAGGCCACTGAGTAGGTCAATTTATATTCAATTGAATAGACTGCAAAGACAAGATATTTAATGTTCACACTGAGAAACTTTGTTATTTTTGGCAAATATTAGCTCATTTGGAATTTGATGCCTGCAACATGTTTCAGAAAAGCTGGCACAAGTGGCAAAAAAACTGAGAAAGTTGAGGAATAGTCATCAAACACTTATTTGGAACAATCCCATAGGTGAACGGGCTAATTGGGAACAGGTGGGTGCCATGATTGGGTATAAAAGCAGCTTCCATGAAATGCTCGGTCATTCACAAACAAGGATGGGGCGAGGGTCACCACTTTGTGAACAAATGCGTGAGCAAATTGTTGAACAGTTTAAGAACAACATTTCTCAACAAGCTAATGCAAGGAATTTAGGGATTTCACCATCTACGGTCCGTAATATCATCAAAAGGTTCAGAGGATCTGGAGAAATCACTGCGCGTGAGCGATGATATTCCGGACCGCCAATCCCTCAGGCGGCACTGCATCAAAAAGTGACATTTGTGTGTAAAGGATATCACCGCGTGGGTTCGGGAACACTTCAGAAAACCACTGTCAGTAACTACAGTTGGTCGCTACATCTGTAAGTTGTCGGAGGCAGATATTTACATATATCCGAATTTAAGTGTTACTTCTTTTTATTTCATAATCATATTACAAAACAGCTAGTGTTTTTCTTCCAATTGTGGTCTTTTGGTTGTCTGCAAATACTGTGTGCTAACCTTGAATATGGAATGTAAGAAAGAGAGATACTCCTTCTTCTTATCTATTCTTATGTCCAGGTGCGGAGGACAATGGGCATGTGTTTGGGCTGGAGGGACAAGACTGCGAGGGTGGGAGAGAGAGAGACTTTATAGAATAGAGGGTTTCCATTTTGGAGGGCAGACCATCTTAGCTGCGCGATTGAATGTTCTATGCTGGACTGGTCTCAGTATGTTTACAAAGCTTTGCAAATATTTTACAAAATACCTATTCGGTCTCTGGTGGTTCTTTTACTCAGCTTTAAGTGTCGTAAAGAGCTTGGGAGCGACCAGCGACTTGAATTCCCTGGGAGGAACAACTGGTCCAAACGCAACAAAGTGCAAGTTAAAACTCTACTATGCAAAGCGAAAGCCATTTATCAACAACACCCAGAAACGCCAAAGTGGAAAAGTGTTCTGTGGCCTGACGAGTCCAAATTTCAAATTGTTTTGAAATGTGTTACAACAGCGTGGCTTCGTAGTAAAAGAGTGCATGTACTAGACTGGCCGGGTATGGGGGTGTATTAGTGCCCAGGGCATGGGTAACTTACACATCTGTGAAGGCACCATTAATGCTGAAAGGTACATACAAGTTTTGAAGCAACATATGTTGCCATCCAAGCAATGTTGTCATGGACGCCCCTGCTTATTTCAGCAAGACAATGCCAAGCCACGTGTTACAACAGCGTGGCTTCGTAGTAAAAGAGTGCGGGTACTAGACTGGCCTGCCTGTAGTCCAGACCTGTCTCCCGTTGAAAATGTGTGGTACAATATGAAGCCTAAAATACCACAACGGAGACCCCCGGACTGTTGAACAACTTAAGGTGTACATCAAGCAAGAATGGGAAAGAATTCCACCTGAGAAGCTTAAAAAATGTGTCTCCTCAGTTCCCAAACGTTTACTGAGTGTTGTTAAAAGGAAAGGCCATGTAACACAGTGGTAAAAATGCCATTTTTTGCTGCCATTAAACTCTAAGTTAATGATTATTTGCAAAAAAAAAATTAGTTTCTCAGCTCAAACAATAAATATCTTGTCTTTGCAGTCTATTCAATTGATTATAAGTTGAAAAGGATTTGCAAATCATTGTATTCTGTTTTTATTTACCATTTACACAACGTGCCAATTTCATTGGTTTGGGGTTTTGTAATTAAACAGAAAAATTTGAGCTTTTATGGTAGATTTTTTGTCAAGTGTCCTCCTTGTCCTGCTTTCTACTCAGCATTCCGCTTTTATACACAAAGTTTTATTTGAGGAGGAGGTGTTTCACCAAATATTCCAGGCATGTCGTCAACCTCATACAGCGTGAAAATGAGACACTCTGCAGTTTGGCTGGGGGGCAAAATGTCACCATATTACATATTCCCATCTCGGCAGGACGTGAACACGCCGCGGGGACGTTGCAATCAACGTTTGTCCATGTTAATTTTTTCTCCCCGCACCCCCGAGGCCGGGAGCCGGACAACTGGAGAATATTAGGCACGCGCTACAGGTGGCGTCTCCCAGCGGATCTGAGATATTTCTGATGTCGCCGAATGTGAGCCTGAGCGGTCAAACAGCAGGGATTAGTAAGCACGTGTCCTACTGCTGTCTACTGTGTGTGAATATAAATGCTGTCATATTTATTCGCCCAAAGCACAACGGGGATCATTAGAAGCGGAATAGAGGCGTTAATACAGTTCTTCTCAAATAGTGGGGTGGCGATGTGACCCCTGGGAAGATGCTTTATCAGTATCATCCTTCAAACCTTGTTTTGAAAAACTGTGCTCCACAAAACCTGCTCATTGTAGACATTAATCCCGACTTCCTCATTTTGATATATCCATCCATCCATCCATCCATCCATTTTCATATATATATATATATATATATATATATATATATATATATATATATATATATATATATATATATATATATATATATATGTATATATATATATATATATATATATATATATATATATATATATATATATATATATATACTGCACACTCTTGGCATTCTCTCGATGAGCTTCAAGAGGTAGTCACCTGAAATGGTTTTCACTTCACAGGTGTGCTTGAAGCTCATCGAGAGAATGCCAAGAGTGTGCAAAGCAGTAATCACAGCAAAGGGTTGCTATTTTGAAGAAACTAGAATTTAAAACATGTTTTCAGTTATTTCACCTTTCTTTTGTTAAGTACATAACTCCACATGTGTTCATTTATAGTTTTGATGCCTTCAGTGACAATCTACAATGTAAATAGTCGTGAAAATAAAGAAAACGCATTGAAGGAGAAGGTGTGTCCAAATTTTTAGGGTGTACTGTGTGTATATTGCAGTAACAGACCTGTTCATAACAATATGTAATATGTTCAATATTGATCGTATTATGGTCATTTTAATCATTGCTAGAACTAGTTCTTCGGCGCATTTATTTCTGTTTCCACAGCAGCGCACTTCCGACTTCTGGCAACAACGTGCGTCCAACCTCCGTAAGCAAAGTCGTGTTTGTTCTAATTATGGCAAACACGGTAATAAACAATGAAGAAGACTATTTTTGGACAAATTAGGATTCACAACCTTATCTTTTTGAAGCTGAATATACAGAGGATGAACGACTGCTTCTAAAAGCTAGCACAAAGGAAGAGTGAGACGTTGGAGCAGAAAGCTGCAAAATGTGTCATTTGAAGCCATGCCATTTTGACATATTTCTGAAAAAAATGTCCCCGAGCTGGACCAAACAGACAACTGTCCATCTAGTGAATAACAATTTATGTTGATAATGATACACGCAGCACGTCATGCGTGTTAGTACAGCTGCAGTACATACGCTGTCTTGCATTACAAACTCAAACGCATTTCGTGCTGACGTAGAAACTAGCTTCTCTCTCGCCCGTAGTTAGCTTTCACGAACTAATACCGAAGCACGCCGATGTGTTTGTACGATAGAAAAACAGTTCCTCAGTGTTCGCTCTTACAATAACAATGTAGCTACAGTTTGGTTATTATTCAGGAGACGGAACGTAAATGTAGTTTTTGAATGCATTTTTAAAGTGTTTTAGAGGCAGAATTGATTGCTCCCATTAGCTGCATTGCTAGCCACCAAGAATGATTTTTACATGTTAGAATGCAAAAAAAACCACAAAAAAAAACCGGTAGTTTTCTTGTCTTTATAATGATTGCAAACGATAGGCAAAATTCACAAAAAAAGTGGTTTTCATCCAGGATGTCTCTGTACATTGCTGCATTCATCTTTCCCTCTATCCTGACTCATTTTCCAGTTCCTGCCGCTAAAAAAAAAACACATCCCCACTGCATGATGCTGCCACCAAAATGCTTCAATATCTGTCTCACCAGACTAGAGAATTTAGTCTATCATGGTCTGACAGTCTTTAAGGCAGTGTTTTTCAACCTTTTTTGAGCCAAGGCACATTTTTGTCATTGAAAAAATGCGGAGGGACACCACCAGCAGAAAACATAAAAACATTAAACTCAGTAGCTGTTGTTGACAATAAAAAGTTGTTCTCGCAAGTTTTGGATAAGAATTCAAACCATAACCAACCATGCATGACTATAGCTCTTGTCTCAAAGTACTGTCACATCACGCTGTGACTTATTTGGTTTTTTTTGGTGTCTTCCTGTGTGTAGTGTTTTAGTTCTTGTCTTGCGCTCTTATTTTGGTGGCTTTTCTTGTTTTGTTGGTATTTTCCTGTCGAAGTTCCATGTCTTCTGTACATTGTTGATTGTCATGTCATGTTCGGATGTAATTTGTGGATGCCGTCTGCTCCACACGCTGTAAGTCTTTGCTGTCTTCCAGCATTCTGTTTTTGTTTACTTTGCAACCAGTTCAGTTTTAGTTTCGTTTTGCATAGCCTTCCCTAAGCTTCAATGCCTTTTCTTAGCGGCACTCGGCTTTTGTTTATTTTTGGTTTAAGCATTAGACGGACGTCTTTTTACCTGCACGCTGTCGTCTGCATATTGTGATCACAACAAACCATGTTCCCGACATCTACAAAGCAATTAGCTACCGGCTGCCATCTACTGATATGGAAGAGTACAACATGGTTAGTCTGCCGAGCTCTAGACAGCACCGACACTCAACAACAGCACATTTGCAGATTATTATTACTGGTTTGCAAAAAATATTTTTAACCCAAATAGGCGAAATTACATATTCTCCCACGGCACACCAGACTCTATCTCACGGCCGCGGCACAGTGGTTGAAAAACACTGCTTTAAGGTGTATGTTGGCAAACGTTTTACTAAGAAATGGCTTCCATACAGGATTGCTGCAGAGATGTTTGTCCTTCTGGAAGGTTCTCCTCTCTCCAATGCTGCAGCTCTGACAGAGTGACCATCCGGTTCTCGGCCACTTGGACATCCTGGATGAATACTGATACTTCCCATCCAATCTGATGGAGCCTGAGAGGTGCTGCAAAGAGTAATGGGCAAAACTGCCCTAAAATATGTGTGCCAAGCTCATGGCATGGTATAATTGCTGCCAAAGGTGCATCAACAAAGTGTCGAGCAAAGGCTGTGAATACTTATGTACATAAAGTTAAAAGTTAAAGTCCACTCACACTAGGTGTGGTGAAATTACCCTCTGCATTTGACCCATCTCCTTTTTGCACCCCCTGGGAGGTGAGGGGAGCAGTGGGTAGCAATCATTTTGGTGATTTAACCCCCAATTCCAACCCTTGATGCTGAGTGCCAAGCAGGGAGGTACCGGGTCCCATTTTTATAGTCTTTGGTATGACTCGGCCGGGGTTTGAACTCACAACCTACCGACCTCAGGGCGGACACTCTAACCACAAGGCCATTGAGCAGGCGTTTTCATGGCGATTGGCAGCATCATGCAGTGGGGATGTTTTTAGCGGCAGGAACTGGGAAACAAAACGTGATTTTTTTACATTTTTAATACATATTGTGAGAATGAGATATCTTTAAGAGTTATTTCTTTATTCATAGTGATGTTGAAAGCAGCTAATATTTTCCCATGTGAACACTTTGGGTTTGTTATTTTATGTGCGCTAGTAAACTATGCGTCTCACTTTGGAGTATAAAATACTCCCCTTTTGTGGAGAACAATAAGGCTGTATTTCTTTCTGGGTGGGTGGGGGCTGTTTTCGCACTAAATAAGCAAACTCTTTTTGTTGGAGTTTAGACCGCTTCTAGATGCCGCTATTAACGCATTGTAAGGCTGGTCTCCTAAAGCTTTAGTAAAACTTGGTAATATTCCTATTCTGTCTTGATGGTTCTTCTTACTCAACATATTGAAACGAATTGGTCGCATAGTGATGCGGGTGTGGTTCTCCCAAGGATGCAGACGGCTTCGGACACAGCTTGCAGGTAGGAAAATGATTTATTTTAAATATAAATCATATGATGGATAAACAAAAAAACATGCATGTAGCACAAAAGGCAAAACAAAAGGACTAGCGTGGGAGCTAGCAGGAAAAAATAGCATAGCGTGAAAAGCTAGCAGAATCAAAGTAGTCGTTAACAGTTGTATGGGAACAAACTACGAAGCCAGACAGAGTGAGGCCAGAGCAAAGATTAAATAGCCCTCTGATTAGTGCCCGGGCAACAGGTGCGCGTCCCGAACACTAACCAGAGGCAGGTGAAAGTAATCAGTTGACATGGCAACTGAACACAAACAAAATCAATGTGCTGAAAACATATGTGACGAGAAACATAAACAAACTATGATCCGTGCAGCGGATCGTAACACATATATGTCATTCAAAAGAATTTGGGATTGACCAGTGACTTTTATTCCCTGAGAGGAAGACTAGTCTGACGCAACAATATGCAAAAAAAAAAAAAAAAAATCTTGTCATAATGGGGTATTGTGTGTAGAATTTTGAGGGGAAAAAAATAATTCACCCCATTTTGAAAAAAGGGTGTAACTTTTTTTTGTTTTAATTAGGGATGTCCGATAATATTGGACTGCCGATATTATCGGTATCGGTTTCAAAAAGTAAAATGTATGACTTTTTAAAACGCCGCTGCGTACACGGACGTAGGAAGACGTACAGAGCGCCAATAAACCGTGAAGGCACTGCCTTAGCGTGCCGGCCCAATCACATAATATCTACGGCTGTTGACAGACACTCACAAGTGAATGCACGCATACTTGATCAACAGACATACAGGTCACACTGAGGGTTGCCGTATAAACAACTTTAACACGGTTACAAATATGCGCCACACTGTGAACCCACACCAAACAAGAATGACAAACACATTCCAGGAGAACATCCGCACCGTAACACAACATAAACACAACAGAACAAATACCCAGAACCCCTTGCAGCACTAACTCTTCCGGGACACTACAATATAAACCCCCCGCTACCCCCTAGCCCCTTCACCTCAACCTCCTCATGCTCTCTCAGGGAGAACATGTCCCAAATTCCAAGCTGCTGTTTTGAGGCATGTTAAAAAAAATAATGCACTTTGTGACTTCAATAATAAATATTGCAGTGCCATGTTGGCATTTTTTTTCCATAACTTGAGTTGATTTATTTTGGAAAACCTTGTTACATTGTTTAATGCATCCAGCGGGGCATCACAACAAAATTAGGCATAATAATTTGTTAATTCCACAACTGTATATATCGGTATCGGTTGATATCGGTATCGGTAATTAAGAGTTGGACAATATCGCAATATCGGATATCGGCAAAAAAGCCATTATCGGACATCTCTAGTTTTAATACATTTTCAAAATTAAAAATGTTTAAAATGTTTACATTGCCATTATGGGGTATTGTGTGTAGAATTTTGAGGACACAATTAGATTTATTCCATTTTGGAATAAGGATGCTACATAACAAAATGTAGAAAAAGTGAAGCACTGTGGATTTTGTCGGACTTCTAACAGTTGTGTTCCCCCAAAAAATGAAGGCATTTGACTTCATCTGGAAAGCAACTATAATCAAACACAGCCTTGGAGTTTCATGCATTAGTAATTCGGTCCCTAGTCGATGTCTCCTGAATGTTTGACTTCATCCTGAGGGAAGCGGAGGTGGGAAAAAAGACGTGCTCAGACGCTAACGACGCTAAACCAATCGATGCAACAAAAAAAACAATATTTGCTTGATATTTCTGTGCTTTTGTAGTGTAATATCAATGTGGGCTGGATTAAACAAACATGCAATCAATGACCTTACAGGCTGCTGACATCCTGAAATTTCTTGATAATGAGCTCGCCGGCTGCTTAAGGAGTCCGGCGTGGTCGCGGCCTGCCGAGCGAAGAAGCCCTTTCACCTGCAGATTTGACCAGGGGGAGGGAGCCTCACCTTCACTGGGGAGGAATATTTGGAAAGCGCTGTCGAGGCAAACAGCGGGGATAATTGGAGCGTTTTGTCGGGACATTGAGATGCTCGGCGCGCGGGCGGTAGGAGGAGAGGCAAGGTATTTGCCGAGCACGTCTCCCATTCTGAGATGAAGGAGGGGGGGAAAAAAAAAGTTCTCCGTGCATGAGAGCGCTTTTGATTTCAACACGTTGGTCTAAATGTCAGCGGCAATTAGGTAGCGGCGGGGCGAGGTAGCCCCGCTGCGTCCATGGCCTTTAACTTTATACTTCTCTCGCGAGGTTAACTACAAATACTTATTTGTACTTCTTCCACCATTTTGGGTTGAATCTTTAATCTGTGTTGGCCCCACCCTCTTCGGATAACTCAACCAATCACGGCCTTACCGTGTCTACCGTATTTCCTTGAATTAGCGCCGGGGCGGTAATTAAATTAAAACCTCTTCTCACTCCGGCGCTTACCAAAGGCATGCGGTAAATTTAGGCCTGCGCTTATAAATTAGAGTGATGTAAGGATACCATCATGAAAAGCACATTTAATAAAAAAAAACTTTATTATGGTCTTACCTTTACTTATAAATGAAGTCCATGCGCCGCTCATCCTGAACAAAAGCATCGATAACTTGTTTATAGAAGTCTTCCTTATCTTTCTTCAGTTTTAAAAGTCTCTCTGTCTCAATGGAGATCTTTCTTTAATTATTACCTCCTGCTTCGATTGAAAGTCCAGTTTAGAAAACTGTTGTTGTCACTTCTTCTGCAGCCAAGTAGTCGCAAGAACGATCCCTGGGATCACTAGCGCCCTCTACCACCATGAGGCGGGAAACATTTTTTCCAAAATAAAACGCTTTGAAAGACGCAACTCCAACAACAAAAAGTCAGCTCTCCACCACTACAAACTAACACAATATTAATAATAAGAATAGCAATTATATAATAACACAATATTGATATTGTTTATTTAAAGCGTATTTTACAATTTTTTTTTCATAAATTAAAGGCCTACTGAAACCCACTACTACCGACCACGCAGTCTGATAGTTTATATATATCAATGATGAAATCTTAACATTGCAACACATGCCAATACTAAAGTGCAATTTTAAATTTCGCGCGAAATATCCTGCTGAAAACGTCTCGGTATGATGACGCCTGCGCTTGACGTCACGGATTGTAGAGGACATTTTGGGACAGCATGGTGGCCAGCTATTAAGTCGTCTGTTTTCATCGCAAAATTCCAAAGTATTCTGGACATCTGTATTGGTGAATCTTTTGCAATTTGTTTAATGAACAATGGAGACAGCAAAAAAGAAAGCTGTAGGTGGGAAGCGGTGTATTGCGGCAGGTGTTGTGCCGGATAACGCACCCCCGCCGTAGAATGCACCCCTTGACTGTTGTGCTGTATAACACAGCCGGTGTTTCATTGTTTACATTCCCGAAAGATGACAGTCAAGCTTTACCATTGGCCTGGGGAGAACTGAGACAACAGAGACTCTACCAGGAGGACTTTGAGTTGGATGCGCAGACGCGGTACCGTGAGTATGCATGCAGCTGCGGCTTCCAAACATTTGATCGCTTGCCCGTACGTGCGTGCCGCTATGTGCATGTCACGTATGTAACTTTGGGGAAATATATGTGCTGTATGAACTTTGGGGAGGTGAACGGTACTTTGGGCTGTGGGATTGAGTGTGTTGTGCAGGTGTTTGAGTTGTATTGGCGGGTTATATGGACGGGAAGGGGGAGGTGTTTGTTATGCGGGATTAATTTGTGGCATATTAAATATAAGCCTGGTTGTGTTGTGGCTAATAGAGTATATATATGTCTTGTGTTTATTTACTGTTTTAGTCATTCCCAGCTGAATATCAGGTCCCACCCGCCTCCCACAGCATCTTCCCTATCTGAATCGCTCCCACTGCCCTCTAGTCCTTCACTCTCACTTTCCTCATCCACGAATCTTTCATCCTCGCTCAAATTAATGAGGAAATCGTCACTTTCTCGGTCCGTATCGCTCTCGCTGCTGGTGGCCATGATTGTAAACAATGTGAGGAGCTCCACAACCTGTGACGTCACGCTACTCGTTTGCTACTTCCGGTACAGGCAAGGCTTTTTTATCAGCGACGTTATCGTCGATGTTCTCTACTAAATCCTTTCAGCAAAAATATGGCAATATCGCAAAATGATCAAGTATGACACATAGAATGGACCTGCTATCCTCGTTTAAATAAGAAAATCGCATTTCAGTAGGCCTTTAAGCATTTCAAGAATGTAAATAACAATACTACAGTAGTATTAGCCACGAGATGAGACTGACAAATGTGTTTGGAAGGTAATAAACTGAGCAGTTCCCTCCTTACTGTTCTTTTAAGCATATTCAATAGCTTGGACCTTAAATCCTACTGATTAGCTCTTTATCTTCTCCTTTATGCGATTTTAAATTATTGAAATTAGCCTCCTCCATTTTGGAAAATTATGCCTTGAGAGGTGAAGTGTCACTCGTGACGTGACGAGTTTGACCCGGCGGTAAAACGAGGCATATGTTAATTATTCTGCTAAACAAGTTTGACCCGGCAGTAATTCTAAGCATGCGCTAATTATTTTGCGAAACGAGTTTGACCCGGCGGTAAAACGAGGCAATACGGTATATATTTTTATACCGTGTGTCCCTGTCCTTTCTCTGCTGTGTTGGGCACTTGAGCCCTCTGCTTCAAATTGCTATGGAAACAGGATTACTAGGACCCTCCTTTTTTCGAGGGAAGAGATCAATTATGAAAGGTGACCAGAACTGTCAGAATAATTGTATCTAAGTTATCACAAAATGTCATGTTTCAATGAGTTCCCGGCGAGCAGACAAAAGCTGTCTCTGATCTTACCAATCAAAAGGCTTATAAAACTCCACTTTGTAGGATGGGAAGCGACATGAAGGTGTCGGTTTCTTTGATGTATTGTAATCCACAGGAAGGTTTTGTCTTGACCCGAGATCTACAAAGCGGAGAGGAAGCAGGGCCTGACCCCCCTCCAGGCACCTTTTCTTTGAACTGTTTTGTGACCAAAGGCAGCAGCTGTTTACGACCCCCTTCCTTTAGAAACAACTGTTGCCATGTAATCAGGGAAAGTCCAAATAAAAGAGGAGGCGTACAATCTTTCGTCAGAGCGTGGCGGGAGACTGTACAAGAGTCATACTTGCCAACCTTGAGACCTCCGATTTCGGGAGGTGGGGGGTGGGGGCGTGGTCGGGGGTGGGGTGGGGCGTGGTTGGGGGCGTGGTTAAGAGGGGAGGAGTATATTGACAGCTATAATTCACCAAGTCAAGTATTTTATACACACATATATATATATATATATATATATATATATATATATATATATATATATATATATGTATATGTATATATATATATATATATATATATATATATATATATATATATATATATACACATATACATATATATATATATATATATATGTATATATTTTTTTTTTTATTTTTTTTTTTTTTATTTATTTATTTATTTATATATATATAGAGATATCTACATCCTTAAAATATGCAAACAAAACTGTGTTTAAGGAATATAACATAACTTGGCTTCTGAGAGTTTCAAAATGTAATGAATAAAATGCTAAAGTTGTTGATAAACAAGCAATTCTTTTAATAATTAAATATGGTCATTTTAAATGAATTATTATGATAATTTAAAATAAATTCTTTCAAATATGTTTATTTTAATGTATAATACTATGGCTGGATGTAATAAGGAGTCACGAAAAAATACAAATAAAAATACAATTAATTTTGATGTTTTTAGCAAAATATAGTAAAAATGTATTTAGTTTTTTGTTTTTTTCAATTAATAAATATATTTATTTTTAGGTAAAATAAACATAATAATACAATTTATCTCTAGTCTGGATGATTTAGTTCTTGTCACCCTGTTGTCCTCCCGTCATGAAAAAAGGCTGTCCTCACTCAGGTCCGCATGGAGCTGGAGGGGGTGTGGCTTCCAGCTCCGGCTGAAAATCGGGAGATTTTCGGGAGAATATTTGTCCCGGGAGTTTTTTGGGAGAGGCGCTGAATTTCGGGAGTCTCCCGGAAAATTTGGGAGGGTTGGCAAGTATGGGGTAGGGAGTCATCTTGACAACTCCAGCTAGACACAATATATGATTATACAAAAATGCAAATGTGTTGACGCTGGTGATATCGCCTTGTCTCTGCTCTGTCTGCGTCACGGCGGTGTTCGGCCTTGGCAGTCAGCAGGCCGAGTCTGGACACAAACACTGATACGAGACCGCTGGCAATCTTTGCACAGATAGAAAAATACAGATAATAACTATAGCAACGGCCCTTAAGCATAGAGTTGTGTGATAATATAAACATAATTATTCTAACAAGACTGGTGAGCGTTGCTGCTTTAGATGACCACCATTTGCGGAAGTTCGTCCAACGCTTTATTTTTGTGCTGTGTGTTTGCGTTTCCAGTTTGAAGAAGGATCAAGAAGAAGCGCGAGCGCAGTCGACTGACAACACTCAGCAGGTGTTGACACGTTCCTACTGTAAACCTCATCAAGTGTCAGAAGTGGGGAAAGAAACAGAACACAAGTGCAACCTCCTGTGCGCTACATAATTTAGCGGAATAATATCGATGTTTTGTGGTTTTTTTGGGGGTTTTTGCAGAAAAACGCTGAGAGGTGCTGAGATGCTATTTCTGCGACAGCAAGAAAGTTGGTAATATGTCCGACGTGACAGGACAAACAAGAAGGTGGAAGGCAAGGTGTTTCATTACCACAGGGCACATGATTCTTCTCAGTGCATCATTTGAATTTAAAGGCGACGGATTGTTTTTGAACATATTCTCTGCGAGGAATGTCAAGCTGGCACGTAAACTGGATTTTGGAGTGATATGCTTGGTGATTATTAACATTACTATAAAGTGATTGCGCTCATAGAAAGGCAGGTAAATAAATAATATTAATAATAATAATAATAAAAACATTGCATTGGATTTGCTACACTGATTATGTTCTGCAAGTATACAACACACACTTCTCTTGTGTTTCTCCTCAGGTTAGACCAAGTTTAGGGTAAGAAGAGTGAGACGAGGACACACTCCTCACATCAGAGGAATAATGTTTCAGTCAAAAATGTCCCCAGATACCAAAGATGCTCCCTAGTGGCTGCACGGAAATCAAACGTCCGATTGGACGCTCATGCAGAGAGATTTTTGGCTGGCGTAATGTTGGTAAGAGGTGCTTAAAAAAGACAGCAGGGCATTCTATCTACAAACCCTGTTTCCATATGAGTTGGGAAATTGTGTTAGATGTAAATATAAACGGAATACAATGATTTGCAAATCCTTTTCATCCCATATTCAATTGAATGCACTACAAAGACAAGATATATGATGTTCAAACTCATAAACGTGTTTTTTTTTGCAAATAATAATTAACTTAGAATTTCATGGCTGCAACACGTGCCAAAGTAGTTGGGAAAGGGCATGTTCACCACTGTGTTACATGGCCTTTCCTTTTAACAACACTGAGTAAACGTTTGGGAACTGAGGAGACACATTTTTTAAGCTTCTCAGGTGGAATTCTTTCCCATTCTTGCTTGATGTACAGCTTAAGTTGTTCAACAGTCCGGGGGTTTCCGTTGTGGTATTTTAGGCTTCATAATGCGCCACACACATTTTCAATGGGAGACAGGTCTGGACTACAGGCAGGCCAGTCTAGTACCAGCACTCTTTTACTATGAAGCCACGTTGATGTAACACGTGGCTTGGCATTGTCTTGCTGAAATAAGCAGGGGCGTCCATGGTAACGTTGCTTGGATGGCAACATATGTTGCTCTAAAACCTGTATGTACCTTTCAGCATTAATGGTGCCTTCACAGATGTGTAAGTTACCCATGTCTTGGGCACTAATACACCCCCATACCATCACAGATGCTGGCTTTTCAACTTTGCGCCTATAACAATCCGGATGGTTCTTTTCCTCTTTGGTCCGGAAGACACGACGTCCACAGTTTCCAAAAACTATTTGAAATGTGGACTCGTCAGAACACAGAACACTTTTCCACTTTGTATCAGTCCATCTTAGATGAGCTCAGGCCCAGCGAAGCCGACGGCGTTTCTGGGTGTTGTTGATAAACGGTTTTCGCCTTGCATAAGAGAGTTTTAACTTGCACTTACAAATGCACTGACAGTGGGTTTCTGAAGTGTTCCTGAGCCCATGTGGTGATATCCTTTACACACTGATGTCGCTTGTTGATGCAGTACAGCCTGAGAGTTTGAAGGTCACGGGCTTAGCTGCTTACGTGCAGTGATTTCTCCAGATTCTCTGAACCCTTTGATGATATTACGGACCGTAGATGGTGAAATCCCTAAATTCCTTGCAATAGCTGGTTGAGAAATGTTTTTTTTAAACCGTTCAACAATTTGCTCACGCATTTGTTGACATAGTGGTGACCCTCTCCCCATCCTTGTTTGTGAATGACTGAGCATTTCATGGAATCTACTTTTATACACAATCATGGCACCTACCTTTTCCCAATTTGCCTGTTCACCTGTGGGATGTTACAAATAAGTGTTTAATGAGCATTCCTCAACTTTATCAGTATTTATTGCCACCTTTCCCAACTTCTTTGTCACGTGTTGCTGGCATCAAATTCTAAAGTTAATGATTATTTGCAACAAAAAAAAATGTTTATCAGTTTGAACATCAAATATGTTGTCTTTGTAGCATATTCAACTGAATATGGGTTGAAAATGATTTGCAAATCATTGTATTCTGTTTATATTTACATCTAATACAATTTCCCAACTCATATGGAAACGGGTTTGTATATGGAGGATCTTTGAGTTGAGCTTTTTCTTGTTTGCAAGGTACTTTTTTTTAATATAGATGATCTTTGAGTTTTCTTAGCGAGTGCCGCTAAGAAAAGGCATTGAAGCTTAGGGATGGCTATGCAAAATGAAACTAAAACTGAATGCTGGACGACAGCAAAGACTTACAGCGTGTGAAGCAGACGGCGTCCACAATGTACATCCGAACATGACATGACAATCAACAATGCCCCCACAAAGAAGGATAGTGTCCGCAAAACTTAGCCTTGATTGCGAAAACAAAGCCGGTGCGGGGAATAGCATTCAAGGAAGACGTGAAACTGCTACAGGAAAATACCAACAAAAGAGGAAAAGCCACCAAAATAGGAGCGCAAGACAAGAACTAAAACACTACACATAGGAAAACACCAAAACATTTTTAAAATAAGTCACGGCGTGAAACAAGAGCTATAGTGATGCATGGTTGGTTATGGTTTAAAGTCATATCCAACAATTGCGAGAACGACTTTTTATCAATATCGGCTACTGAGTTTCATTTTTTACTTGTGATGTGCCTCAGGATTTTTTCAATGAAAAAAATGTGCCTTGGTATAAAAAAGGTTGAAAAATATTGAAGTAGAATTGTCTCACATCAACTTATATATTTCAATATGATATTAATACATATGCATATATTAATAAATATACAAATACAAATACAAATGTGATATACAAATAAATAAATCATTTGTATAAATTAGGAGCGAGGAATGAAATCCTCTAAGTCATTGTCTCAGTGTGTCATATCCTGTAGCGTTCTTCTTCTTTCTGGTTTCTAAAACAGTAAGGTCTTGTAGCGTTCTCCTAATATGGCAAAGTTATGACGTAATATGACCCTCCCAAGTGTGCCTCTGATTGGCTCGCCAGTGTCTGACCATGTCTGTGACCCAGACCGCTCTGGCTGCAGTGCCCTCTGCTGGTTGTTCAAACATATAAACTAGGTAAATGGTAAATGGGTTATACTTGTATAGCGCTTTTCTACCTTCAAGGTACTCAAAGCGCTTTGACACTATTTCCACATTCACCCATTCACACACTGATGGCGGGAGCTACCATGCAAGGCCCTAACCACCACCCATCAGGAGCAAGGGTGAAGTGTCTTGCTCAAAGACACACGGATCATGACAAGGTTGGTAGAGGGTGGGGATTGAACCAGTAACCCTCAGGTTGCTGGCACGGCGACTCTCCCAACTGCGCCACGCCGACCCGGTCACATTTATTTGTGCAACTGGTTTGTGGTAGGAATGTCTCATCGACACAAAAGCAAAAAAGCGATCCACATATGCAAATTCAATACAAATACAAAATGAAATGGTAAATGGGTTATACTTGTATAGCGCTTTTTTACCTTCAAGGTACTCAAATTGACACTATTTCCACATTCACCCATTCACACACACATTCACACACTGATGGCGGGAGATGCCATGCAAGGCCCTAACCACGACCCATCAGGAGCAAGGGTGACGTGTCTTGCTCAAGGACACGACAAACATGACAAATTTGGTAGAAGGTGGGGATTGAACCAGGAACCCTCAGGTTGCTGGCACGGCCACTCTCCCAACTCCGCCACGCCGACCCCCCCTAGGTCGCATTTATGTGCCTATGAGCCAACTCAGTGGCCTAGTGGTTAGTGTCCGCCCTGAGATCGGTAGGTTGTGAATTCAAACCTCGGCCGAGTCATACCAAAGACTATAAAAATGGGACCCATTACCTCCTTGCTTGTCCCCCAGCATCAAGGGTTGGAATTAGGGGTTAAATCACCAAAAAATGATTCCCGGGCGTGGCCACCGCTGCTGCCCATTGCTCCCCTCACCTCCCAGGGGGTGAACAAGGGATTGGGTCAAATGCAGACACATTTCACCACACCTAGTGTGTGTGTGACTACCATTGGTACTTTAACTTTAACTTAACTCTATGCATCTGGTTTGTGGTAGGAATGTCTCATCGACACACAAAAGCAAAAAAGCGATCCACATATGCAAATTCAATACAAATACAAAATCAAGCATATTTATATTAAAAAATCTCAAAAATATATTTGCAAATACACGTTTATTTATACAAATTATTTGATTTATTTGTATGTCACATTTTTATTTTTTATAAATTTTATTTGTATATATTTTCAAATCTCCAAATATATTTACAAATACGCGTTATTTATACAATTTATTTATTTGTTTGTATATCACATTTGTATTTGTATATTTATTAATATATAAGTTGATGTGAGACAATTCTACTTCCATTTAAAAACACTGTAGTAGACAGTAGGGCTGTGAATCTTTGGGTGTCCCACGATTCGATTCAATATCGATTCTTGGGGTCACGATTCGATTCAAAATCGATTGTTTTTTTTCAATTCAACACGATTCTCGATTCAGAAACGATTGTTTTCCCCCGATTCAAAACAATTCTCTATTCATTCAATACATAGGATTTCAGCAGGATCTACCCCAGTCTGCTGACATGCAAGAAGAGTAGTAGATTCCTGTAAAAAGCTTTTATAATTGTAAAGGACATTGTTTTATCAACTGATTGCAATAATGTCAATTTGTTTTAACTATTAAATGAGCAAAAATATGACTTATTTTATCGTTGTGAAAATATTGGACACAGTGTGTTGTCAAGCTTATGAGATGCGATGCAAGTGTAAGCCACTGTGACACTATTGTTATTTTTTTCATTTTTTTTTTTATAAATGTCTAATGATAATGTCAATGAGGGATTTTTAATCACTGCTATGTTGAAATTGCAACTAATATTGATACTGTTGTTTATAATATTCATTTTTGTTTCACTACTTTTTTTTGTGAATGTGTGTGTGAATGGGTAAATGTGGAAGTAGTGTCAAAGCGCTTTGAGTACCTTGAAGGTAGAAAAGCGCTATACAAGTACAACCCATTTATTTATCATTTATCATTTACTTTTGGTTTGTTCTGTGTCGTGTTTGCGTCTCCTCTCAATTGCTCTGTTTATTGCAGTTCTGAGTGTTGCTGGGTCGGGTTTGGTTTTGGAATTGGATTGCATTATGTTATTGCTGTGTATTGTTTTGTTGGATTGATTAATTAAATGTTTTTTTTTTTTTTAATTATTTTTTTTTATTTTATTAAAAAAAAAAATCAAAAAAAAATCGATTTTTTAAAAATGAGAATCGATTCTGAATCGCACAACGTGAGAATCGCGATTCGAATTCGAATCGATTTTTTCCTACACCCCTAGACCAGGGGTGCTCATTACGTGGATCACGATCTACCGGTCGATCTCGGAGGGTGTGTCAGTCGATCACCAGCCAGGCATTAAAAAAATAGTCCTAAAAATGAGCGATCATAAATCTTCACTATGACGTCACTTTCGTCACTTGATTGACATTCACGGCACCCGAGGGTCTTCTGAGATGACGCTGGCTGCTGCCAGCTCATTAAAATTACCGACTGGAAGGCGAGAAACACTTTATTTCAACAGACTCTGGCGCCGTACCTGTCGTCAAAACTCCAAAGACCGACTGCACAGTTGCACAATAAAAGCTCTGCTTCATCCTGCCTGCGCTACCAAAATAAGAGTCTCAGAAAGCTGGCGTGCACAAGCTAGCAAGCTACGGAGTTTGCCGACAATGTATTTCTTGTAAAGTGTATACAAAGGAGTACGGAAGCTGGACAAATAAGATGCCAAAAACCAACCACTTTCATGTGGTATTGGACAGAAAGGAGGACTTTTTTTCGCCTCCATTCGAAAATGCGGACGTTATCATCACAACTGTCTGATTCCAATCAATGCAAGTCATCAGAATCAGGTGATACACCAACTTATATTCTTGTCTTCATGAAAGAAAGGAATCTATATGTGTTAAACATGCTTGTATTATCTTTAACCACCTTTAAGTTGTTAACAATATTAACTATATGTGTTAAAAATGCTTGTATTATCTTTAACCACCTTTAAGTTGTTAACAATATTAACTATATGTGTTAAACATGCTTGTTTTATCTTTAACCACCTTTAAGTTGTTAGCAATATTAACTATTTGTGTTAAACATGCTTGTATTATTTTTAACCACCTTTAACTTGTTAACAATATTAACTATATGTGTTAAACATGCTTGCATTATCTTTAAACACCTTTAACTTGTTAACAATATTAACTATATGTATTAAACATACTTGTATTATCATTAAACACCTTTAATGTATTAACAATATTAACTATCAGAGGTGTGGACTCGAGTCACATGACTTGGACTCGAGTCAGACTCGAGTCATGAATTTGATGACTTTAGACTCGACTTGACAAAATGTAAAAAGACTTGCAACTCGACTTAGACTTAAACATCAATGACTTGTGACTTCACTTGGACTTGAGCCTTTTGAATTGACATGACTTGACATGACTTGCTACTTTCCCCAAAACCCAAAGATGAAAAAGTTATTCGGGAGCGCTCCGTATTTTTCATTGTGTACTTGTCTATCAGCGTTGCGTGTGTCAGCTGGTGTGGTCTCAGTACAACAGCCAATCAAATTAGATCTACTTTGTTTTCATCACACAGCATTCATCCAATCAAATTGCAGGACAACCAACGAAGAAGACATGTCCAAACCACACGCCAGTGAACAAAAAATGATACCTAAAATAATTTCGTTTGGGTATAAAAATTACGAGGTGGTCAACACAAAACGGTTTGCAGTATGCAACACATGCGGTTCGAAAATTACTGATGGAGAGGCAACAACTTCCAACTTCGTCCGGCATTTGAAGTTGCACAAAGAACGGTAAGTTTTGAATGTAAGATAACGTTTATTGGCTAAGTAACGTGACTTTTATTTGCTGTGTAGTTAAATCAGTGAGGCTGTAAACTCACTGCTAACGTTATAACGTTATTGCAAACACGGGAATCTGTTGCAGTTCACTACCTTATTCATACTTTTTGTTCAGTGATTTTTTTTAAGCAGGGTTACGTTAGTCAATATATCACACGTAACGTTAGACGGCGGTCAGCAGCACCGCGTATTTTAGCCACCTAAAAAAAGACAAAAATGGTAAAATAAATACTACGCCCCCATCGTGCACAAATGACTGACAGACTCTTGGCTAATTTGGTCTTTTGCAAATGCAATGCAGCATAGGGCCCTGACATAAAAAGTACAACTTTTTTGATATGTTCACGTATATGTCATGTTTTTTCAATGTTAACACTTTTGTACAAATAAGTACATTTGAACTTTATTTTTCAATGTGTTTGTTCTGTAAAGGAATGAGTTAATGTTTAAAATGACTGGTTAATAGTGCTATTATGAAGTGCAATGTCAGCACAATTTTCTTTCCTGCAATTTAAAATGCACTTGTTTTAATAAATAAATACAGCGTTTGAAAAGCATACACAATCTGTGTTAATATATTAGTCTGTGGTTAAAAGGACTTGAAAGGACTCGAAACTCAAAATGCAGGACTTAGGACTTGACTTGAGACTTTCCAGTCTTGACTTTGGACTTGACTCGGGGCTTGCCTGTCTTGACTCGGGACTTGACTCGGACTTGAGGGCAAAGACTTGAGACTTACTTGTGACTTGCAAAACAATGACTTGGTCCCACCTCTGTTAACTATATGTGTTAAACATGCTTGCATTATCATTAAACACCTTTAACTTGTTAACAAAAACATATATTTCATAAATAAGTAAATTAAAATTATATATATGAATGAGGTAGATCCCCACGACTTGATCAATTGAAAAGTAGCTCGCCTGCAGAAAAAGTGTGAGCACCCCTGATCTAGACAGTACACACAAAAAGTTCAAATGTGAAAGCTTGGGTTTGAGCATCCAGCCAATTAGGAGCTCCCTGATGACGTCAGAGGGCGTGTTAATTATTCCCTACCTCGCACCTCGCAGGTCCACAGTGAGGAAGGCAGGTCTTCTCCACGGACTTTTAGGACCACTTTTCTCACGTCTCCATAGGAAACATGAGTCTGACTTGTTTTGTACTCACTTTCAAGTAAATCTCGTCTCTCATTCTTTTCCACGCCGAGGCGTCCGGATGTGGAAGTAATGAGGAGGAGGAGGAGGAGGAGGAGGACGGGTCCGATGGCGCGCCATGCAGCACCTTGAGCCCATGGAGACATGGCACAGCGGTTCCTCTCCTCCGCCTTCATGCTGACTGTGTCCTTGTCCTGCACCTATTTGTGCTACACCATCATTTTCGGCCGCACCGCTGTCATAACAGGGCGGCCCTACGTGGGAAGCCGCTGCCCGCCGAGCAGGCTCACCGGCGGGAAGAAACTTCTCGCCCAGTCGGACCACCGCCAGTGCGCCTGGCTGGAGACAGTCCAGCCCGGCCCTCCTCCTCTCCGTCTGCCCCCCGCGCGCTGGGGCGACGTCAAGGGGAAAAACTTGAGTTCGGCGCAAAAACTGGGGAGTAAAAAGCTGCCCGGCGCCATGATTGTGGGGGTGAAGAAAGGAGGAACCAGGGCGGTGCTGGAGTTCATCAGGATCCACCCGGACGTGCGCGCCCTCGGGACGGAGCCGCATTTCTTCGACAGGAACTACGACAGAGGACTGGACTGGTACAGGTGGGCAAAATAACTTTTTATTCATTTTATTTTATTCAAGATTAATTCATAAAAAATTCGCGGAAGTTGCTTCATTAACTCGAGACTCGAGCCAGGTGATGAAGTTAATGCTGCGTTCAAAGAAACTGGGAAAAGTGCTTAATATGCAAGAGTTGGACAATATCGGATATCAGACATCTCTAGTATAAATATAAAAATGTGACGTACAAATAAATCAAGAATTTGTACAAATAAATGTGTATTTGTAAATATATTTTTGCGATTTTTGAATATGAATGTGCTTGATTTTGTATTTGTATTTGTATTGAATTTCAATCAATCAATCAATCAATGTTTATTTATATAGCCCTAAATCCCAAGTGTCTCAAAGGGCTGCACAAGCCACAATGACATCCTCGGTTCAGAGCCCACATGAGAGCAAGGAAAAACTCACAAATGTAAATATGGAAAGGAATTCATGTTATGCAGAAGCTGCTTCATTAACTCGAGCCAGGTGATGAAGTTAATGCTGCGATCAAAGAAACTGGGAAAAGTGCATATTAGGGCTGGGCGATATGTGCTGAAAACTGTATCACGATAAGTGTTTTACAGATATTGGTCAATATCGATAATTAATTTTTTAATGACCTATCAAAAAATTCAATTCTAAAATCACATTTAACACTTAACAATAAACCCTTAAAATGAAGGTGCTAAAATAAGGAATACGTAAGAAATGCTGGATAAAGTGTAACAAAATAGTGCAAAGTGTGAAAATGTAAGAATAGCTATTTTATTGCAGGTTTAGTGCCATCTGTGTAACATTTGGTCTGTTATTCTCATGTAAATATGGAAAGGAATTCATGTTATGCAGAAGTTGCTTCATTGACTAGAGCCTGGTGATGAAATTAATGCTGCGTTCAAAGAAACTGGGAAAAGTGCATATTAGGGCTGGGCGATATGTGCTGAAAATTGTATCACGATAAGTGTTTTACAGATATTGGTCAATATCGATAATTCTTTTTTTTATGACCTATCAAAAAATTCAATTCTAAAATAACATTTAACACTTAGCAATAACCTCTTAAAATGAAGGTGCAAAATTAAGGAATACGTAAGAAATGCTGCATAAAGTGGAACGAAATAGTGCAAAGTGTTTAACAGTAAGATTGATCATTTTTATTTTTTTCATGACCTATCAAAAAACTCAATTCTAAAATCTCATTTAACACTTAATAACCTCATCAAATTAAGGTGCAAAAATAACGAATATGTAAGAAATGCTGCATGAAGTGGAACGATATAGTGCAAAGT
>NC_084571.2:32407500-32420000 GCF_033978685.3 Nerophis lumbriciformis | reverse complement strand
ATTGAGAGCTTTGCCTTCCGGCTCAGCTCCTTCTTCACCACAACGGATCGATACAGCGTCCGCATTACTGAAGACGCCGCACCGATCCGCCTGTCGATCTCACGATCCACTCTTCCCTCACTCGTGAACAAGACTCCGAGGTACTTGAACTCCTCCACTTGGGGCAAGATCTCCTCCCCAACCCGGAGATGGCACTCCACCCTTTTCCGGGTGTATATAACGATGGTTAAAATCAGGCACTTTGAAGCTTTTTTTAGGGATATTGCGTGATGGGTAAAATTTTGAAAAAAACTTCGAAAAATAAAATAAGCCACTGGGAACTGATTTTTAATGGTTTTAACCATTCTGAAATTGTGATAATGTTCCCCTTTAACTCATTATTATGCCTAATTTTGTTGTGATGCCCCGCTGGATGCATTAAACAATGTAACAAGGTTTCCCAAAATAAATCAACTCAAGTTATGGAAAAAATTGCCAACATGGCACTGCCATATTTATTATTGAAGTCACAAAGTGCATTTTTTTTTTTTAACATGCCTCAAAACAGTAGCTTGGAATTTGGGACATGCTCTCTAATCCTGATACCCACTACAACTATGGGAAATACTATACTTTGACTTTCACAAAGTGCATAATTTTTTTTAAACATGCCTCTAAACAACAGCTACAAAAACAATGAAGGCACACAGCTTCAGTCCAGAGTATACTAGAGTAATAAAGTAAACAATAACAAAGTCCTCATTAAGTGCAAGACTGTGTGGTACTACTTTTTTCGGTGTTTGCTTTTCAGCCATCTTCCGCTTGTATTCATCGTGTATCTACTTATGATTCTTGAAGAGGTGAGAGATCAAATTGCTCGTATTAAAGGAATGACTGCATAACCAACCTCTTGCAGTCATTGCAAATTGCCAGTTTTTTTAATCAGTCAGAGACACTTTAAAATAATCCCAAACCATAGACATGGTGTCGTTAATCAGTCGCTTGTTGGCCAGGCTACAGCACCGGCAACAACACACTCTTGTTGTTATGCTCCGCTCGCGACGGTTTGATGAGGTCATCAAGCATCGCCAGTAAACCTCTCATGCTGCAGTTGTGCTGCAACTCCTGTGTTGTGTGTGGGAGAGGGGAGGGGCTGCTGACTGGGGGACGCAACTGCTCCTACGTCCGTGTACCGTTCCGTACAGCGGCGTTCTAAAAAGTCGTTAATTTTACTTTTTGAAACCGATACCGATAATTTCCGATATTACATTTTAAAGCATTTATCGGCCGATAATACTGGCAGGCTGATTTTATCGGACTTCTCTAATAATCACACATTATAATTTTGATTAATGAAGATTTCATATCACAGATATCGTGACTACAATGATCACGGTTATCATTATTACGGCGCTATTGTTGAATGTGCTCAAAAGTACTATTTGTTTTAATGCTTAATTAAAGCCAATATTACATAGAATATAGAAAGAAAATCTGCAATTTAAAGTGAAGCCACAAACCTCTTCCAACTGTACTGTACCGTATTTTCCGGACCATAAGGCGCACCGGATTATATGACGCACTACCGATGAGCGGGTCTATTTTCGATCTTTTTTCATATATAAGGCGCACCGGATTATAAGGCGCACTAAATGGAAAAGACTTCCTTGTGGTCTACATAACATGTAATGGTGGTTCTTTGGTCAAATTGTTGCATAGATGATGTTTTACAGACCATCTTCAAACCGCTTTCTGACAGTCGCTTCCGGATGCGCCGTTTTGTGGGTGGTCTTATTTACGTCGCTCACCTTCGACAGCGTCTTCTCCCCGTCAACTTTGTTGTAGCGGTGTAGCGTGCAAGGACGGGAGTGGAAGAAGTGTCAAAAGATGGAGCTAACTGTTTTAATGACATTCAGAATTTACTTGAATTAATAACGGAGCAGCAATGTGTCCCGTGAAAAAACGTCCGACCGGAACTCTCTAATAACTAAAGATCCTTGTGTGAATAATGTAAACTCACTACACCGGTATGTTTTAGCGCTTTCATGGCGTGTTTCGTGACGGATATAAGTAAGAACTTTACACTACTTTATATTAGAAATGGCAACAGCGGAGGATGAATGTCCCGTAACAAGATAATAGAGAAAAAGAAGAAGCTTATCGACTACAAAGGCGGACGCATGCAAATTTTCAGGACTCATGCAGATCCCAAATACAGATCAGCAGGTACCAGAAGGTAAGAAAAGTTGCTTTCGCATAATATTGCGAAACAAAACACCAGATAATGTCTTACCTTATACACACACCATAATAATACTTGTATGTTTAATGCACCGACAATCCATCAAGAGTGCGGCTTCATAGCTTACCAAAGTAGTACTAACACATTTTGATAGAATTTTGAGTGCTGTGTGTAATGTTCTATATTTTCAAAGGAACATATAAAATGTTGGTGGGGTTTACTTGAGTCATATTGCCATCATAGTGAAGTCTACATGTATCAGTCAGTCTACCCCAGGGCAGCTGTGGCTATGAAAGTAGCTTACCACCACCAGGTGTGAATGAATGATGGGTTCTACATGTAAAGCGACTTTGGGTACTTAGAAAAGCGCTATATAAATCCCAGTTATTATTATTATTATCTCTTATGTTTGACTGCCATCTACTGGTCACACTTTTCATTACACCATGTACCAAATAAAATTGCTTCACGGTCGGTAAGCAAAACCAGAATTATTCCGTACATTAGGCGCACCGGGTTATAAGGCGCACTGTCGAGTTTTGAGGGGGGAAAAGGATTTTAAGTGCGCCTTATAGTCCGGAAAATATAGTATAATTTTTATAAACAATGGGGCAAAGTAGTGACAGGCAGAGTTTAAATTTTTTCTGTATGCCAATAACAATAAATACACCAGAAAAGCACTCAAGAATTGGCAAAAGTCTGCGCTCTCTATCTCACAATAGTAAAGAATTATTTGAAAAAATCCTAAATTCAGACCGTCATCCAAATCAGCCTCAAAACCTAATCACTGTTTTCTAACCCGTTTCTGACATTTCCTAAAAGCTTCATTAAAATCCGCCCATAACTGTTACTGAAATAAATGGAGTGAACCCTCTTGTAAGTCATTGACTGTCTTTGTCTTTGTGGGTGGAGGCGCTCCACAAGCAAACAGACACACACACAAGTTGAGCCTCGTATTAAACACCAAAGGTAATGTAGAAATGATCCGTAACACCCCCAAATAAACTGGCCTATAAGGCAGCTAGGTTAAAAATCACATTTATTTATGAACAATATTTCTGCACATAAAACCCTGCTGTGAATACGATATAAATGACATTCTGGAAAAAGGAGAATGGATCTGGAGCCCTTATTAGATTAGACTTTTTTTTAATCTAAAACTAGAATATTTAATGACTGCAATGTTGTAAAATGCACACCAAGGAAGACACAACCCCAAAAAATGGGTGCTCCTGCAAATATTTCTCCAAAGCGGCTCAATAGACGTCCTCACTTAATGAGCACTGGTTTAGCCGACATGTAACCACCCCCTTGGACCCTCCATCCTTAGAGAGCACCCGCTGGCTGTGTCACTCAACGATTTATCTCTGGTGGTGCCGCGGAAGCGCCGGGTCGCGGGTTCAAGCTTGCTTCCCTCTGGCCGCCGCTCCATCGTTAGGGAGGAAGAGGACGACACAAATGTGTTTAATTCAAAGTCATGAGGAATAGTGTTGAGTAAAGTGGGTGCGATACGAGCACAGTGTATCCGTCAACAACAACAACAACAACAACAAGGTGACTGTCTACCCAGTTAAGGCAAGACGATGGATGGATGGATGTACAGAACAGTCAACTTGTAACCGCTAACCGCAGACCATCAGCAGTCAAATTGTCCTTAAAATTGTCTGCAGCTTATATGTTTAAATCATAAAGTAGAAAGAATGGCCCTCGCTCTTTGTGGAGCGAATAATAGTAGTAGTAGTAATAGTAGTGTGTGTATATACCGGGATAGAGTGGAATATCCCCTGACAAGCAGGGAAACCTGCGAAACAGGCTTGTAGGGATGATATAGCCTCTGTGTTTTTTCCTGACCTAACGTATATTCTTCTCTAACCCGGTATTGAGCACTGTATAACGGATAAACCACAGAAACCTTGACTATATTTATATATATATATATATATATATATATATATATATAGGGAAAAAACACAGAGGCTATATCATCCCTACAAGCCTGTTTCGCAGGTTTCACCTGCTCGTCAAAGGAGTTTATTAATGTATTGTAAAATCCCCTGACGGGCAGAGAAACCTGCGAAACAGGCTTGTAGGGATGTAATAGCCTGTGTTTTTTCCTGACCTAACATATATATATATATATATATATATATATATATATATATATATATATATATATATATATATACCGTATTTTTCGGACTATAAGTCGCAGTTTTTTTCATAGTTTGGCCGGGGGGTGCGACTTATACTCAGGAGTGACTTATGTGTGCAATTATTAACACATTACCGTAAAATATCAAATAATATTATTTAGCTCATTCACGTAAGAGACTAGACGTATAAGATTTCATGGGATTTAGTGATTAGGAGTGACAGGTTGTTTGGTAAACGTATAGCATGTTCTATATGTTATAGTTATTTGAATGACTCTTACCAAAATATGTTACGTTAACATACCAGGCACGGTCTCAGTTGGTTATTTATGCGTCATATAATGTACACTTATTCAGCCTGTTGTTCACTATTCTTTATCGACTCAGTGGCCTAGTGGTTAGAGTGTCTGCCCTGAGATCGGTAGGTTGTGGGTTCAAACCCCGGCCGAGTCATACCAAAGATTATAAAAATGGGACCTATTACCTCCCTGCTTGGCACTCAGCATCAAGGGTTGGAATTGGGGGTTAAATCACCAAAAATGATTCCCGGGCGCGGCCACCGCTGCTGCCCACTGCTCCCCTCACCTCCCAGGGGGTGATCAAGGGTGATGGGTAAAATGTAGAGAATAATTTCACCACACCTAGTGTGTTCTTTAACTTTTTAACTTTTATTTATTTTAAATTGCCTTTCAAATGTCTATTCTTGGTGTTGGGTTTTATCAAATAAGTTTCCCCAAAAAACGCGACTTATACTCCAGTGCGCCTTATATATGTTTTCTTCCTTCTTTATTATGCATTTTCGGCAGGTGCGACTTATACTCAGGTGCGACTTATACTCCGAAAAATACAGTATGTGTATGTATATATATATATATATATATATATATATATATATATATATGTCTTAATAAGGTTATCCAAAAAATAGTGCTCGATACCGTAGTAGAGCGCAATATATGTATGTGTGGGAAAAAAAATCACAAGACTATTTCATCTCTACAGGCCTGTTTCATGAGGGGGGGTACCCTCAATCATCAGGAGATCTCCTGATGATTGAGGGTACCCCCCCTCATGAAACAGGCCTGTAGAGATGAAATAGTCTTGTGATTTTTTTCCCACACATATATATATATATATATATATATATATATATATATATATATATATATATATATATATATATATATATATATATATATATATATATACATATATATATATATATATATATATATGTATATATGTATATACATATATATATATATATATATATATGTATGTATATACATATATATGTATGTATGTATATACATATATATGTATGTATGTATATATGTATGTATATGTGTTTGTATATAGTATATATGTATGTATGTATATATATATTTGTATGTATATACTGTATATATATATATATGTATGTGTATGTATGTATGTATTAGGGGTGTCAAAAAATAGTGTTTTGAATTAATCACGATTCTTATTGGAAACTATTTTGAATTAATTTAAAAAGTCAAAGATCTTTTTTTTTTGTTGTTGTTATTTTCCCCCCAAATCTTTTCCAATGTTTGGGTAGAATTTTATCAAACAAAACCTGTTGCCTTTTAAGTAATATAGAAATTTGCGATTGATCTATTTTATGGAGGAATGTAGCTAGTCAAGAGTATAATAATATTATAATTATATAAAATACATCCATTTATCCATCCAATTATATAAAATCCCCTGAAGAGCAGGGAAACCTTAGAAACAGGCTTGTTGGGATGAATAGACTGTTTTTTCCTGACCTAACGTAAATATAAATTATATATATATATGAATTAGGTAGATCCCATTCACTTGGTCAATTGAAAAGTAGCTCGCCTGCAGAAAAAGTGTGGGCACCCCTGAACTTAGAGCATGTGGGATATACATATCCATGCCAGTCATAGCTTTTCTTATGGTCACTCACTCAAACATACTCAATATACTGCAAATCAGCTAAGCAATACGATGATCATGTTTTCCCTTTAAAAACGGGTCCAGTAAAGGGTCATCTTGTATTCAGGACCGTCTTGTATTCGGGTCAAAACCGATGATACCCGATTAAACTATGCAGCCTCACAGGCCCAAAAGCAAAGTGATGTCTGGTCTCTTGACGACTTCCAAACATTTAACCTTAACTAATTCAAGACGAGGGCTTTCTCTTTGTCCTCAAATCCTCCCTAAAGACGGGAGTTAAGGTGTTCATTAGCAAGTGACAGGTGTCACATTAGGGCCAAAACGTTCCCCCCAACATTCACACACTCTCAAAGTGCTCTTCTCACTTTTATGAAACTATCTTGAGCAAAAACCACGCATCATTTGTCCTGAAATATCCCCCCTAAAAACCTGCAGACACCATTCTGGGAATAAAAGTTAAGGTTGAGTGCAGTGGGAGAAAATGTGCTCAAACTTGACTGATTCTTATAACGTCTCGGTCGATGCACCTCGTAAAAAATTGGGGGGGGAATGGCTTCCTTCTTTCTCGATAGGACAGATGGAGCGTCAAGGGAGCCGTTTCATTATTGAAGTATCACTCTAAAATTAGACCTCGTAAAGACGTCCGGTCGTTAGTCACCTGCAAGACGACTGTGAGGGCTCAGCTGGGCGGGGAACAGATGAGAACTGTCCACATGCAAATGAACGAGATGGGATGATTTAACTCCAGTTTAAATATAGGAATTCTGGAACGCTGCATGATAGCTTTGACCTTAAAATGTTAAAAGGCGTCGTTTTAGACCACAGATTTTCCCCTGAATTAACAATTATTCACCCTGGTTTGCAGTGTTTGAGCGCAAAGGCTGACACTTGCTCTCCTTGCAAAGCAGTCGGAGGCCGAAATGAAACGATCTACACATTAACGCGCGGCACGGAAAAGGAATCAGCCACTGAATGGAGTCGGGGAACAGGACATCCCACATCTTAATACATCAAAACCTAACAGAGCGCTTGTAACTATGCAGCTATAAAGGACTTAAAGGGGTCATATTATGATTTTTTTTTTTCAACATTTAAAACAATTCCTTGTGGTCTACATCAGTGTTTTTCAACCTTTTTTGAGCCAAGGCACATTTTTTGCGTTGAAAAAATCCAGAGGCACACCACCAGCGGAAAGCATTAAAAAACGAAACTCAGTTGACAGTAAAAAGCCGTCGTCGCAACTGTTGGATATTAAGGCTGAAACAACGCGTCGACGTACGTAAATATGTCGACGCCGTTTTTGTGCGTCGACGCGTCGCATACCTTATTTCCTTGAATAGCCTCCGGGGCGCTAATTAATTTAAAACCTCTTCTCACTCCTGCGCTTACCAAAAGGCGTGGGGTAAATTTAGGCCTGCGCTTATAAATTTGAGTGTGATGTAAGGATACCATCATGAAAAGCACATTTAATAAAAAAAAACTTTATTGTGGTCTAGGGATGTCCCGATCCAGGTTTTTGCACTTCCGATCCGATACCGATATTGTTTTTGCACTTCCGATCCGATACCGATACTGACCGATACCGATACTGACCGATAATGGCCTATCCGAGCATGTATTAAAGTTTAAAGTTATTTAGCCTACTTAGTTGTCAGAATCATGTTGAAAAGGGTTTTAGTACTCTTGATAACAACTATCCAGCTGAATTAGGGGAGTTTGAATAATACACAATGGTTGGTAACAAGAAACTGACCTGTTTATTCAAGGATAAACACAAAATAGACAAAATTATACATGACAAACAGAAATGGCATCATTGAAACTAGGGCTGGGCGATATGGCCTTTTTTAATATTGCGATATTTTAAGGCCATATTGCGATACACGATATATATCTCGATATTTTGCCTTAGCCTTGAATGAACACTTGATGCATATAATCACAGCAGTATGATGATTCTGTGTGTTTTGATTGATTGATTGAGACTTTTATTAGTAGGTTGCACAGTGTACATATTCCGTACAATTGACCACTAAATGGTAACACCCCAATAAGTTTTTCAACTTGTTTAAGTCGGGGTCCACTTAAATTGATTCATGATACAGATATATACTATCATATATATACTATCATCATAATACAGTCATCACACAAGATAATCACATTGAATTATTTACATTATTTATAATCCAGGGTGTGGAGGGGGGCGCCGGGTGTAAGTGTCAAAAAGACAGCCAAAAGAGTTTGATATGAGAATAAATCTAAAGTTAAAATATAGGGTAGAAATGCACCCATTTGCAAGAAATGTAGTCTTGATTTTCAACATTTTCTTTTAAGGCTTGCATGTCTACATTAAAACATTCTTCTTCATACTGCATTAATATATGCTACTTTTAAACTTTCATGCAGAGAATGAAATCACAACTAAAAAAATCACAAATTTTTTCATACGGTGTTGATGTGGACATTTTTGCCTCAGCATTTTGATGGTGTGGACGTGTGGCACCGAATGGAGATAAGCGTCTGGACAGACGTTATAATATGTGAACAATGATGACGAAAACGGTTTTCTCTGTCGTGTCCGTGTGTCGAAAATTGTTATGCGCTTATTTTTTTATTTGATTTTGTGCGTGGCATATCATTGCTATGCCCAGATGACGTTTAAACAGTGCGCAATTGCACTGCGCTAGCATCACAGCTAACGTTAGCCATGCTGCTACCTCTCTGCTCGGGGAGGACGTATACGTATGTGACGTATGACGTGACGTGTGACGTATGACGTGACAGTATGTGACGTGTGTAAGAAGGTGCGCTTGCTGTCTGTGAGAAGCACAGACACAGAAAAGAGTGAGAAGAGCCTGTCGTGTAATGCCAGCACCTAAAAGCAACTGCGTTAGAATCCAGACCTGTGGATGTGTTGAAGGTGTGCTGGAAAATGCGGAACGGAAATTATAGGGAGCAGCAGAAAAGTGGAATGTACTATTTAAATCGGTGCGTTGGGAAGACATTGTCGTGAGACGGTTTAGACTTCTTTATTATTTCAATAACAAAGTCTTTTGCGTGCTTTTCAGCAGCTGCCTTTCCTCACGTGAGCACACGAATGGTTTCCTCCCGTCCGCCGTCTGCTTTTCAGCAGCACGTCGCCGTCGTTCGCGTGGTAGCAGAGGATGGTTACCTCCCGTCCGCCGTCTTTCTCCGTCTCTCCTCTCGATGTTCACATCTCTCGCCCTCTTATACAGTCCGAGACGGTGATTGCCCTGTCCACAGCTGCGCGCTCCACGCACCTTATGCTGATTGCGGCGTCGCTCCTTGCCGCTCGCTCGTCCACGCCTCCTCGCCGCCATCTTGGAGCGGGCGCCGTCGGTCCGCCGGCCCCGCCTCCCCACAATAATATTTCAGTTGTCTTTATCCTTCTTTGTGGGGACATTGTTGATTGTCATGTCATGTTCAGATGTACTTTTGTGGACGCCGTCTTTGCTCCACAGTAAGTCTTTGCTGTCGTCCAGCATTCTGCTATTGTTTACTTTGTAGCCGGTTCAGTTTTAGTTTCGTTCTGCATAGCCTTCCCTACGCTTCAATGCCTTTCCTTAGGGGCACTCACCTTTTGTTCATGTTTGGTTTAAGCATTAGACACTTTTTTACCTGCACACTGCCTCCCACTGTTTCCGACATCTACAAAGCAATTAGCTACCGGCTGCCACCTACTGATATGGAATAGTATTACACGGTTACTCTGCCAAGCTCTAGACAGCACAGACACTCAACAACAGCACATCATTTGCAGACTATAATTACTGGTTTGCAAACAATATTTTTAACCCAAATAGGTGAAATTAGATAATCTCCCACTGGTCTACATAACACAAAAATTGTACATTGATTATATTTTTTCGCTTTTTTTGTTCCCCCTGAAAACAAGTCCAGAGGCAAAGTTGTTGGATGCAAATGAACCCCTCCCCACCGCGTCCTTTCCTGCTAAGTAAACCTTCGTCCCCGCCCCGGCAGCCATGTTTTGTAGTTTTTTTGTTGTCTGGCTTTTATTTGTTTTGCATCGGTTCTACGAAGACCGGCTACACCAGTCAGGACCTTATGGAAATAGGTGACCGGCACCAGCCATCTGTTTTAAAGGGGAACATTATCACAATTTCAGAAGGGTTAAAACCATTAAAAATCAGTTCCCAGTGGCTTATTTTATTTTTCGAAGTTTTTTTCAAAATTTTACCCATCACGCAATATCCCTAAAAAAAGCTTCAAAGTGCCTGATTTTAACCATCGTTATAAACACCCGTCCATTTTCCTGTGACGTCACATAGTGAAGCCAACACAAACAAACATGGCGCATAGAACAGCAAGCTATAGCGACATTAGCTCGGATTCAGACTAGGATTTCAGCGGCTTAAGCGATTCAACAGATTACGCATGTATTGAAATGGATGGTTGTAGTGTGGAGGCAGGTAGCGAATACGAAATTGAAGAAGAAACTGAAGCTATTGAGCCATATCGGTTTGAACCATATGCAAGCGAAACCGACGAAAACGACACGACAGCCAGCGACACGGGAGAAAGCGAGGACGAATTTGGCGATCGCCTTCTAACCAACGATTGGTATGTGTTTGTTTGGCATTAAAGGAAACTAACAACTATGAACTAGGTTTACAGCATATGAAATACATTTGGCAACAACATGCACTTTGAGAGTGCAGACAGCCCAGTTTTCATCAATTAATATATTCTGTAGACATACCCTCATCCGCTCGCAGATTTATTTGACTTTATCGTTGGAAATGCATCTGCTTTGAGTGTCGCAGGATATCCACACATTCTTGCCATCTCTGTCGTAGCATAGCTTTCGTCGGTAAAGTGTGCGGAACAAACGTCCAATTTCTTGCCACTTTCGCATCTTTGGGCCACTGGTGCAACTTGAATCCATCCCTGTTCGTGTTGTTACACCCTCCGACAACACACCGACGAGGCATGATGTCTCCAAGGTACGGAAAACAGTCAAAAAAACGGAAAATAACAGAGCTGATTTGACTCGGTGTTTGTAATGTGTTTGAGAAAATGGCGGATTGCTTCCCGATGTGACGTCACAACGCTCCGAGAGCGAATAATAGAAAGGCGTTTAATTCGCCAAAATTCACCCATTTAGAGTTCGGAAATCGGTTAAAAAAATATATGGTCTTTTTTCTGCAACATCGAGGTATATATTGACGCTTACATAGGTCTGGTGATAATGTTCCCCTTTAAGTGACTTTCACCACAACATCCCTGATATTATAGCAAGACTAGCGGACTCTCCCTATTTTGTTGTCGGCACTACAAGGAGACGATGATTGAGCGTCTACACAACATAACATGTTGATATTACACCCATTCCTGGTAGTAGTGAAAGTATTCAATACTAAATCCCATGCAAAACCAGAATATTAATACATGCAGCAGCAAACGTCAACTGTGTATGGACTACTGACTTTTACTGTACTGCCTGCAGCAATGTCGGGCAAGGGTGTTTATAGATAGAGAGCAGGTGGTCTGACACATCATCTTCCTGGCGTCCCTCTTTCCCTTGATGATGGGGAAGTACAGAAGGCCGCAGAGACACAGGAGGAGGGGCTCCGACAGGATTTGATCATGGTGGACTTGCTGGTACACCCAAGGGGAGCTGCAGGGGATCACATCATGGAGCTGGTGCAGCGTGTGAGAACACCCCTCACATTACTGTGTAAATATTTGATTATACCTTGTCAAGCAAACTTGGATATACTAAAGTAGTCACTGTGCAGCTTGTATCGCAGTATGGATTTACTATCCGCTCAAAAAGAGTCACACGGGCATTGTTGTCTAAATAGGTGACTGTCAGGTTCAAACACTGATGACATTTATTAAACAAGACAAAAAGCAAGGAATTAAACAGAGACAGAATTAAATTTGGCTCAATTTGAGGCGAGCGCGTCTGGGCTGTACTCTTGTACAGTCTCCATCACACTCTGGCGAAAGATTTGTATCTTTTATTTGGATTTTCCCTGATTACATGGCAACAGCTGTATCTAAGGGACGGGGGTCGTAAACAGCCATCGTCTTCGGTTACAGAACAGTTCAAAGAAGAGGTCATAAAAGAGGTAAAGAAGAGGTCGTAAAACAGTTCACAGAAAAGGTCGCCTGGAGGGGAGTCTGGTCCTGCTTCC
>NC_084571.2:32397500-32400000 GCF_033978685.3 Nerophis lumbriciformis | reverse complement strand
CTCCAGTACTATGGAATGCCCTCCCGGCAACAGTTAGAGATGCTACCTCAATAGAAGCATTTAAGTCCCATATTAAAACTCATTTGTATACTCTGGCCTTTAAATAGACCCCCCCTTTAGACCAGTTGATCTGCCGTTTCTTTTCTTTTCTGCTCTGCCCCCCTCTCCCTCGTGGAGGGAGGGGGGGGACACAGGTCCGGTGGCCATGGATGAAGTGCTGGATGTCCAGAGTCGGGACCCGGTGCATCGGTTGGGGACATCTCTGCGCTGCTGACCTGTCTCCGCTCGGGATGGTCTCCCTGATTTGGGATCTGAACCGAGGATGTCGTTGTGACTTGTGCGGCCCTTTGAGACACTCGTGATTTAGGGCTATATAAGTAAACGTTGATTGATTGATTGACAAATTAGTTTTAAGATGGGACTTAAATGCTTCAACTCACCATGTAAGTGTGTGGTTTTGCAGCTTCCTCTCACACACTCAACCATGCCAGTTTTACGTGAATGGAAACATTCCTGGTCGTGCACTAAATTATATAAAGACCCGACATGTTTTTGCCATTGTAGGCAAAAGAAATGAACGATTCTTTGAAATAAACAGCTTCTTTTATTCAATTAAAATAATGCATATTAAACATACAATCATCCTTAACCTTTAAGCTACATTAATTATGACCGTGGACTTAAGATCATTGTTTTATTTTTAATGGCCTTTGTGCCCTCAAAAGGTCGACGACACCCTTAAAATGATGCAATTGCAGCCCTAATTACACCCATTAAAATGTATTACAATAGCTAATAGTGATCCCCCAATTAAAAAAAAAAGAAAATTATGATTAGGGGTCTCAAAAGCATCAATAAAAAGAGCATAAATACACCGTACAAGTGAATCCTGTGTGCAGAGGCAATTATGACATAGTCGCTTCACAGCAGTTCTCTCCTGGCACCCACAGTCCAACACAGATCTAACAAGTCAGGTAATGTGGTGCCTGCAGGTGTGACAGTGTGAATGTTTGCCACGGTCTGTGTCAGCCCTTCAGGGCCTCTCAGCGTGTCAGTCAGCTCAGTCGGGGGCCGCTTTAATTTAAGCAGAGCAGCTTTAGGGGCATTTACAGTAGTGGTACGTTTTTTTTTACTGTGGAGCTTTTTTGGCCATCAAGTTAGAAAGTCATCCTGAATAATTGTATTGTATTTTTAGTTTGACAATTGTGCAGGTGTTTAGATAGGTGTACATTATGCTAAATAAGGCAACACAGACTACAGATGGGCGATATATATTGCAGCCTCCTGCGATATCACAATTAGGTATGTCCGATAATGGCTTTTTGCCGATATTGTCCAATTACCTATACCGATATCAACCGATATATGCAGTCGTGGAATTAGCACATTATTATGCCTAATTTGGACAACCAGGTATGGTGAAGATAAGGTACTTTTAAAAAAAAATTAATAAAATAAGATAAATAAATTAATAACATTTTCTTGAATAAAAAAGAAAGTAAAACAATATAAAAACAGTTACATAGAAACTAGTGTCGGAGGCAGATATTTACATATATCCAAATTTAAGTGTTACTTCTTTTATTTCATTTACAAAACAGCTAGTGTTTTTCTTCCAATTGTGGTCTTTTGGTTGTCTGCAAAAACTGTGTGCTTAACCTTGAGTGAGGAATGTAAGAAAGAGAGATACTCCTTTCTCTTAGCTAGCCTTATGTCCAGGTGCGGAGGACAATGGGCATGTGTTTTGGCTGGGACATGACTGCGAGGGTGGGAGAGAGAGAGACTTAAGAGGGGAGAGGGTTTTTCGGGGGGGGGGGGGGGGGGGGGGGGTGGCAGACCATCTTGGCGGCGCGATTGAATGTTCTATGCTGGACTGGTGTCAATGTATATGCAAAGCTTTGCAAATATATTACAAAATACCTATTCTGTCTCTGGTGGTTTTTCTACTCAGCTTTAAGTGTCGTAAAGAGCTTGAGAGCGACTTGTGACTTGAATTCCCTGGGAGGAACAACTGGTCCAAACGCAACACTAGTAATTAATTAAAATGAGTAAAATTAACTGTTAAAGGTTAGTACTATTAGTGGACCAGCAGCACGCACAATCATGTGTGCTTACGGACTGTATCCCTTGCAGACTGTATTGATATATATTGATATATAATGTAGGAACCAGAATATTAATGGATGAGGGTTTTTTTTTGGGTTGGTGCACTAATTTTAAGTGTATCTTGTGTTTTTTATGTTGATTTAATAAAAAAAACACCGATAATGAAAAAAACGATACCGATAATTTACGATATTACATTTTAACACATTTATCGGCCAATAATATCGGCAGGCCAATATTATCGGACATCTCTAATCACAATATATTATTTAATGATCAAGAAAACGAATTACAACGGCTCCTGAGTTAACATAATTCCTAGTTGTATTACACTCTCAAAACTATTATTATGTACTTTCTAATTTACTGCTAATACCTGGTTACTTTCTGCTGT